>NW_025113151.1:8021839-8259339 GCF_010416935.1 Polistes fuscatus | reverse complement strand
CACACATACATACAGACACAGCATTTGCACATTTTTAAACATATACACACATGCAATCATTCGATCATTGGATAACACGAATATACCATTGTCAATCTTAAACTTTTATCTTTTCGCAAAGTACCACACAACAAACAAACACACCCACACACGCGTACTATGGACAAGCATACACAGAAAAATGTATATAATCGATAAACGTACACATACATTCAATCTCATACATACTTTTATATCTCCATTTTCTTCTTCTTCTTCTTCTTCTTTTGTTTCTTTCTGTCTCTCATACTTTTTCTTCATCCTTTCTTTATGTCCCTTATTTTCCAGAGTCGTTTAAACTTATTGCCTAAGTGTGTGTGTGTGTGTGTGTATTTTCTCAATATTATTTATTTATTTAATTTAATTTAATTAATATCATTTTATATTATTTTATTTTATTTTATTTCACTTTACTTTACTTTAATTTAATTTAATTTTACTTTATTTATATTATTTTATTTTATTTTTTTTTTTTCATTAGGAACAGTTCTCTTCGAAAAACTTTTACAACGAGGTCGTGGAAACAAACGTTTTGGGGGGCTTTCGTGGGTGATTAGTAAGGAAAGGGGGAGGGGTGGGGTGTATTTGAAAAAAAAAAAAAAAACCAAAACAACCATATCTTTCCTATATATTGGAAGGTCGAAAAAAAAAAAAATATAATAGAAGGGTTACAGAGCGATTGGATCAATTGGGGGAGTTTGTGAGTTGAAGGTTGGGGGTTGGATCGATGGTAGAGGGTGGTGGTAACGAGGGATAAGAAATAGGGGTTGACGTCCGATCGATCTTTTCTTTCTTTCTTTCTTTCTTTCCCTTTTTTCTTTTTCTTTCTTTCTTCTTTCTTCTTTCTTTCCCCCTCTTTTACCCGCGCAAACCTCAGTCTTGGGTAAAAATATGCGAGAACAACGAGAAGAACAGTGGGGGGCGGGGGGAGGAGGGTAAAAAACGCAAAAAGAGATGATCGCGGAAGTTTAAACCTCGAATTTGAAATAGAATTCGCTCGGGAACGATTTTTACGATCTTCGTTGGATCGATAACGATCTATCGATCCTGCGAAGGCCGCGTTTACGTTAAAAACGATTTATTTCTCGTATCCGAGCCACGATCGATAATAAATTACGATCAACGAACAAGACGCGCTAATAATTATTTTGCGAGGCCAACGAGGTGCCGATCATGATATTTGTTATTTTTTTGTTTTTTCTTTTCTTTTTAATATTTTTTCATTTTATTGTTTAATATTTCTCGCGTTTAATTTTTCTTTTTCCTTTTTGTCAATTGAAATCTTACACACGTGATATTACTTGAATCTTTGATCGACACCTCGATCGCAAAGATATTAGCAACGATAAACCTAAACAACTTTGGCATTTTCTCAAACCATCAAAAAACATCTTTGTTAATAATTTAATAGGGGAGTTTGTGTGTTGGTTTGGGGTAATTTAACCCGACCGACGATCTTAACTCATTCGAACCATAATCGTAATAGTTGACAATCGCAATAATAATAATAATAATAATATTAATAATAATAATAACTAATAATTATAATTCGTAATAATAATAATAATAATAATAATAATAATAATAATAATAATATAACTAATAATAATAATAATTATAATGGAAAACTGACAATAATAATAATAATAATAATAATAATAATAATAATAATAATGGCGACAATAGCAATAATATCAATAATAATGATAATAATGACAATAATAATAATAATAATAATAAAGATAATATTATTAAAAATATGAATAATCAATAATATATAATAAAGTTATTAATAATAGATACATATAATATATATAATACATTTTTCGTATGTAGGATCGAGCTAAAGCTTACAATAATATTAACTAGAGAATGTAGCACATACTTCGAGCGTGTTGCTTCGTAATCTTATTTTCTTCATTTTCTTTTTTTTCTTGCTTTAATGTATTATCACGTACTCACAGTATCATTATTTATCATTATTCCTAGTATTTTCTTCTTTACCTTTCTTTGTTCCTTTCTTTCATTTTTTTTCCTTTTATATTTTTATTCTCATTCATAACAGGGCATTCGAGTGTCGATGTTTAAATATTTACAAACAGGATCGTAGAATTCGACGAATAAATTATTAATTATTTTATTTTATTTTATTTTATTTTACTTTACTTTACTTTACTTTATTTTATTTTATTTTATTTTAATTGGGTTGTTGTTCGTTCGTTCGTTCGTTTATTTATTTAATTTTATTATTATTAATATTTTCTTCCTCGTTTTTCTTTTCTGTTTCCCCCTAAACGAAAGAAAAAATGTAAAAATAAAAAGAACGGAAGTTAAAATAAAAACACAAAAGAAAAAACAAAAAATAGAATTTATGATGAAACAAAAAACAATAAACCGAAAAAAAAAAGAATACAGGAAAATTAATATATCGTTCTCTTCCTTTTGTTTGTTTGTTTTTTTTTTCTTTTTTAATAAAAAAAATTACGCACTTTTTTGCGTATAAAGACGATCGTTTTCTAATGTACAAAACATCCCCCATTTTTCATTGTTTTTCTTCTTCTCCTTCTTATTACGTTTTTTTTTTTTGTTTCTTCGCTATTACATACACGGCTGTTTGTAGATCGGTCTTTCATGAGTTAAACATATGTATGTATATATATATTACGTTATACAATATGTATACATATATTATTAAATAAATAATCTTCAAATACGTTAATAAAGTCACTATGTTCATAATCCCTATTTACGTATGTATATATTTATATTCTGTATATATTTGCATCATATATATTTATTTATTCATTTATTTAATCATTTATTTATTCATTCATTTATTCATTCGTTTTTATTTATTTGTATGTATATATTCATATTTATAGCGTCGCTTATTATTTATAATTATTTATAGCGATATCATTTTGAATATAGCTGTGCTGAGACTCGCAAAGTGGTAACCATTCGTTCGCTTAATATATTTGTTTTTCTTTTTTTTTAATTCTTCTTCTTCTCTCATTTGTTAATATTAACAAATTTAAACGAGAAGTAACGGAGAACAAATTCTCTATGTTCTCTTTATTTTACTCTTGGACCAACCTAACTCGATTCTTTTATCAAAAAGATCACGAACGATCTTTAAAAGGTATACGAGTAAAGGTATCTTTTATCTTCTTCTTATTCTTATTCTTCTTCTTCTTCTTGTTCCACGTAGAATCTACGTGTATTTCACGAATAGATTATCTTCTATCTTCTTTTTAATCCATCTTTCTTCATAGTCCTGTAAGCCATTTCCAGGCTCCTGAAGCCAAGTTAGCCGATCCTGTTAGCGATTCAATCGATACAGGAAAAGGGACATCCTTTACGATCTTTTGTTGATAATTTATCAACGTTTAGATGGACTCATTTGACAGGACTTTGCACCAAGAAGGAGGACTTCACCCTCTCTCTTTTCCTTTTTGCATTTTGGTAGATTTTCAAGGCCATAGCGTCGACCTAATGGAAGAATCACACCCTTCAATAAACCGGGTAAGGTGGCCTGTGTGGCCACAATGGCGGAATGGGCGGTAAACTTCCATTCCAGGATCAAGTATCCTTGGTGCTTAATGAAGAATCCTCGTCCTGACTACCTGGATACGGCATGCCAAGTTTAGGACCCTGTTGTACTACCACCACGCATTTCCTCATATGTTTCTCGAGCGTACTCGGTACGGAAAATGGCATCTCGCAGAAACGACACTTATACGTGTCTTTGCCGTGTCTACCATGTGTCTTCATATGCCTCGTTAATTTAGAACTTTGTGCACAGGCGTAGGAACAAAGCTCGCACTTATACGGTTTCTCACCGGTGTGCGATCGTCTGTGAACCGTCAGATTCGAACAGTTCTTAAATACCTTGCCGCAATATTCGCAGGTATCATTTCTACCACTTCGTTCTTTTTTCAATAGTGGACTTGGTAAGCCTTGAAGCGCCAAACTAGATGTCGTTGCCTTCGAGGCTTTCCGAAATTCGTTGTTTTCCAAATAATGAGGACTCGGTAACCAAAGACCACCGAAATCTGGGCCGGACGATCTTGGAAAACCTTGTCCGGAAAAAATGTTAGCTGTCGTCGAAGAATTAAAGTTAGTTGGCGATAGTGCACTGTCCTTTTCTTTGTTATTGTTCAAAGAATTGGCTAAATTCGATGAAGATTCGGTTTTGATGAAACCACCTCGATGATTTTCTTGAAGAGCTTGCCTGTAAGCTTCCGAATATTGCGCTATGTTACTCAAGCCAAACTTTTCCATGAGGTCACCGACCAGACTGTCAGGTTTTTGATCGATCCTACCACTACTCTCTTCACCACTTTGACCCTGCGTCGTACTGAGATCCTCCGGTGTGTTCTCCTCGATGTCCTCTCTTTCAGCTTTCTGATCGTTTTCCTCGACTTCGTCCAAATCCATATTCTCGTCGCAACTCGATCCATCGTCTGGGACCGTCTCAACGCTTCCTTGAGGACTGGCAGCGGCGTTCAACGTCTCTTGATGTTCCTTCCTCATATGTTTCCTTAACTCGGCAAAGTTCGACAATTCTAGTTCGCATACTTCGCACCTTGTATTTTGTTGACCTGTCTGTCCATCCTGGGTACCACCATCTTGCTGATATTGTCTCTCCTTTTCTCGATGACTACGCCGATGAACGATCAAATTCGATTGGAATCGAAATTTCTTGTCGCAGACCTCGCAAGCATAAATTGTCTCCGCACCGGAATCAGCAATGATAGGAGTAGAGGCTACCGGTGGACTAGTTTTCTCGCTGTCCGTCGAATTATTATTATTGTGATGTCCAACAGGACTTTGACTGTAACACGGTGGCGAATTTTCTTTCTGATGATTACTATGCGTAAGATTAGCCGGATTGTTGGTAGCTGGACTCGGTGGTTCTACCACCGGTTGTACACGGGACGGTGGTCTTTGTTGAGATTGTTGTTGTTGTTGGGTTTGTAATGTTGAAGGTACCGGTACAACGCTGGTCACACTAGGCGGTGCAGGATTCGAGTTGCTGGGATTGGGATTTCCGCTGTTGGGTGGAGCCGCGCCTAAGGACGGATTAGCGAGGCTCCTTAGGCGCGCCGAGTAAAAATCCAGGTTGGCTTCTAAAGGTGGTGGATGTGCCTGTGCACTCAGTGCACGACCGTGCGATAATTCGGCTAAATTCGCTAAATTTCTTGCATTGTTTAAAGAATCCAACGAGCTACGGACGAGTGGATCACCTAAATTTAAACCGTCCATACCACGTAACGGATCACCTAGGTTTTGTAAATTTCTCGTTGCCGTTTGTAACTCTTGGAGGCCTCTGTAACTGGCCAATGGGTTTAACGCTAAGAAATCTGGCCTGAACATCGGTGGAAAACTTCTCTCCAAATGTTGGGGTAGCCTTAAGAAACTGTGTAACGGGTCACCAACCAACGAGGCTGACGTTTGAAGTTGCTGACGGCTTCCACTGCTACCGCTCGAGTTCGTTCCAGCTGAACTGTTAGCTGCGGATGAACTTCCGGTCGACTTGCCGCTTAAATTCAAGTGATTCGGCGGACTTAGGTGATGCGCATGCGTTGGCGTGGGCGTGGGTGGACTCGGTGCTGGTGTATTCGACGAGGAATTCGTCGACGGTGAGGACGAACTATACAAACGGGCACCGTGGACGCTTTGCGCGTGCTGAAGTAACTCCCACGCGGACGATACTCGTCTTGAGCATTGCGAACATTGCAGCCATCTTGGTTCTGGAAATAGAAACAAATTCAATCGTTTTGTTAAACATTTGTCTTATTTTCACTTTCAAATAAATATACAATAAATTACATTATCGTATAATGCGTTTAATATTGTTTGTTACGCGTTCTATGAATTCTCGTTATTGGAAATCGTTTCGTATGAAAAATTTCTCTCGTATAACGAAATTCTTATATTATTTTAAGGTTATGTCACTGTTAAATATACAAAGAGACCATTATTACCTAACTCGGATTCGTTAAGTATCGTCGACATATTTTTTATGAAAAAAAAAAAATCAATTGCTTTGGAACTATTATTTTCTTCAAGTTTATTTGTCGTAATGAAAAATAAGAAAATGATATAATGTAATCGTATATATCTCAAGGGAAAGATAGTCGGACGCTTAGATGCGCGAGCTTGCGAACATCAATTCTCGAAGGTTCCCTTAATTTGAGAAAATCGGGATAGAAATCCGCTTTGCCGATTGAATTCTGAATTCAAACGGCACGCCTGTGTCAAATTGCGGGTTCTAGCCTTGCAGGGGCTTAAAAATAATATCCTTTGGAGCAGGATGGTCGATGGTGGATAGTGATCGAGGGGGTGGGTGGTTTGAGGGTAGCCGTTCCAACGTAGCAGCTGAAACTGACCCTTAACGACTTCTCAACCCTCCCTTATGACAGCGCGGGAGGGACGGGTTTTGAATTTCAATGTTTTTAATCCGGAATATCAGATTTTCTCCCATTTTTCATAGCTCATAGGTTTCGAACGAATCCAAGTTACACATTTTGCGGGGTGATCTCTTTCTTCTACATTTTTTTCTCTTCTTTTTTTTATTAATTTGAAGTCACCCTTCTGATGATAAAAAATAAAAAAGAGAGAAAAGGAAGAGTGGTGGTCTTTATCGTCACATATTTTGTGTTTTGTCACCCTCTCTTACTAGAAAAAGCCATCGTCAAATGCGAAACATAACCGCGGAAACATATTCGCTTCGATCGTAACACACGCGATGTTGTTAGAGGGGGATCGCAACTCGACTTAAATTTACGCCGACGTTAAAGCACTTATCGACTCTTTTTTTTCTCTTTTCTTTTTTCTTTTTTCTTTTTTTTTTCTTTTTATCGGAAGATTTTATCGCAAAGTCGTTTTAGAAGATCGATCTATCTATAACTTATCATGATTTTTCAACAAAGTTTAAAGTACCTTTAGAAATAAGAGATAAAGAGATGTTATTTATTAGACGAATATCTTTTTTTTTTTCCTTTTTGTTTACAAATTTTGTGTAGAAATTAAACAATAAATTACGTTAGATCACGTTTTAACATATGAATATCAAAAATGAAGTCTAATCGAAAGTTTCATTTAAATTATTCGCGATTTTGATTGTAATTTAATGAAAAACAAATCAAATTTTCATTTGACAACGAATGACAAATAATAGGTCAAAGTTAAACCTACCAAATTTGTCCCTACGTGTGTGTTGATTTTAATTTAAAGAGAGAAACGAAAAAATTAAAAAAGAATACATGTATTTTCATTTACAATACGAGAACTGAGAATCCCGAGGAGGTCCGGTCAAAGTTTAGTTAAACTTTTTCTTATAGTCGAAGAAAAAGATTGGCTTTTCTTATTTTCCTTCCTTTTTTTCCCCATTCTCAACGAGATAAGTAAAATGAAGGAAGTTAAGATCGACGGTGTTTCGTTTTTACATACAGTGTGTCCTTCCTCGATAAGAAAAAACAGAACAAAACGGAAGAAAAAAATAAAAGGAACATCTTCGAAAGAAACAAATGAGAAAGAAAGTGGATACAGGACGGGAAAAAAGTTCGTAAGAGATTAAAAAGTTCAAGATTGTCGTCGTCGTACTTGGATGAGAAAAAGAGAGAGAGAGAGAGAGAATACAGTGTAAGGATGTTTAGCTGAACGAACGAGAAGCAAAATCAGTGTAGGAGACAAAGAGGTTTGTAGGAAAATAAAGCGGTCCCTAATTAAATGGCCGTTCTGGACAGAATAAAAAAGAAAAAAGGGGGAAAAGGAAGAGGAAAAGAAAGAAAGAAAGAAAGAAAGATAGAAGAAAATTGTCGAACGAGTTTTTAAAGCAGAACGCGTTCGGTGAATCGAGATTTACGAGTTCTTTTAATCTCTTTTAAGTTCACCCTCGTTAACCTTAAAGTACAACTTCCCTCTTCCTCCTCCTCCCTTTCCTCTTCTTCTTCTTATTCTTCGAAATTGTATATATACAAAAAAGAAAAAAACTAAACAAAGGAATAAAAAAAGAAAGATGTTAGCCTCGTACTCGTTAGAAACTCGTAGAATGATCAACGATTAATTCACCTACTTGCCATACTGACTTATTTATTAATCGAATGTTAATGTAGCTTTGTGCGAATGAGACAGGACAGGACAGGACATGAAAGATAGACAGACAGACAGACAGACAGACAGATTGATGCTTGACGGTTCGAGGAACTTTTGTTTTATCGAGTACACGTCAGAGACACAGGATTCATGAATACGTTACGCACACACAATGGACACACATATATCGTTGCAGCATTATAACAAGGTGCCAAGTGGCATAACGAGTCCGATGGTGGGCGTAGCGATTTTTTTTTTTTTCCTCTCCTTTCCCCTACCCTTCCTACCCCACGCCTCTTTTTTTCTTCTTGTTTCTTTTTATTCCACGACGTTTCACTAACCTTTCACTGAGAGATGAATTTACTCTACTACTTTTAATTCATTCGTTCTCGTTCTTGGGAAACCATTACAGAAAACATCACGTGAGATTAGAATTCGTCATTATCATGATTCATTTATCGATCATTGTGTACATAATTATCCTCCTTGAAGATCCAAGGTTCGTTCTTTTTTTTTCTTTTTTTTTTTTTTTTATTATGGACAAAGGAAGATCCTTTTGTTTAGCGAATTAAATGCAGGTACAAGTTTGGCTTTTTTTCTTTATTTTTAACCAAATTTCTACGAGTCATTCGTAATCATTGATGTTTGGGTATAACATAGGACGTAAATTAGCGTTGAAAATTGGACCAAATAGAAATTGGAATGAGAAAGGAAAGGAGAGTGAGAGAGAAGGAAAATAAAAGGGACTAGTCAGGAAGAAAAGGAAGGTCGTAAAAATGGGAAGCGTGAAAATTTAGAATATTGTTTGGCGCTGCGGGCGTTAGGCGCCCTTCCCCCACTTTCTCAAACCCTCGACAGGAGGTTCCTTCTTTTCCGGAAGTTGAAAATATTGCCGCTTTCCCTCGGGGAAGTATGTAAGTAAGAAAGAAAGAAAGAAAAGTAAAATAAGAAAAGAAAGAAAGAAAGAAAAGGACGTTGATGGTGGTAACGGTGGTGATAGTGGTGATGATATGGTGGTGGTGGTGGAAAGATAAGCGAGTATATTTCTATGGTATATAATAAAGGTGTATCGATTTAAAGTGCGGGTCCTTTTCATATGCAAACACCATACTTTCTCTTTCTGGCCATCCTTTAGGATTATTTTCCCCAGATTTTTTTTCATGATCATCTCTTGTGACTTGGTAAATGGCTGGACTCCATGAAATATAATATATCTCGCCAAAAATGATTTCATCTTATTTTATCTCGAATGATAAAATATTGTTTCTTCAACGATTAGGATAATAAATTACACTCATTCTGTATTCTATACTTTAAACGTAATTTTTCGTTTTATTTGCGTATTTATATTAATTAATTATTTGATTATAGTATTATTCAGTATATTTGATAATAAATTTACTTTAATTTTGATATTATACAAATTTCGAGAATTTTTAATATAATCATTAGGAAATATATTAAGTTTTTGCATATAATATTTGATCTGTGTACCAAAATTTATATCTTTTTAAATAGAATTTTAATAATTGCCAATATGATATTAGTTTATAAAAAACCGATCGTGGTAGGATTACTATTAAAATATTATAATATTTATATTACATTTAGTAGTGTAAAACTGTACATTTTATTTATAAGTAACATTTCTAACCTTTTATACGTAAAAATTATAATTTACATTATTAAATATATCTCGTTTTAATATTTGATATTTAGTTGACAAATTAGTATGAATAAAATTCAATATATTTAGTTATACTACTAGAGAAAAAGTTGAGTTACTTTTTCGATCGGATTTGATTGAATAGAAATTGAAAACTATTAAATGGTAAGAACGTCGTATAGGTAAGTATAGTACACTCCATACATAGGAATAGTATAAGAGAGAAAGAAATCTTTTGGAATGGTGACCGACCGATTTTCTTCAGAAATTGCCCGTCAAATTGGCCAGGCCGACGTTTCGAAGTAAATCGTTTGGAATATACCATTGTTTAACGACAAGCAGAGCCATGGTCATCCTTTCGAATACTTCCTTTTAACCCTTTCACGGAAGACTTCATACGAAACGAGCAACAACTGCATCGGTATGTAAGGGTGATCGCAAAATGACATATTCGAAAGATGAGTGAATATCTCTCTTTTCTTTGTAATACTTTGAAAAATATTTTCTATATGTGTATGCATGTGTTTATGTGTGTCTGTGAATGCAGATATGCGTACTTTATGAATCCTTTTTCAATGCAGTTATTCAAATAATAATTGCAAATGTCTAAACGTAAATTGCGAACTCGATGGTTGTTAAAACATTTTTCAATACTTAATATTAACTTTGAAAAATATTTGTTCTTTCCTCTCGGTAATAAATAAAAAGTGTCTGATGAATTTAGTTCTTACGAGTATGACGTAAGATACTTCAAGATGAAATAAATTGATGATCTAGATATTAGGAAAGATTTGAAAGATTTGTTTTCTTTTTCGACAATCGAAGCAGTAACCCATCTGCTGGTCTCGCCCTATCGAAAGCTTTCGCACCCGTGACGTCATGGTACACAAAGGATCGTAATCCAGAATGGCGTGTGACAATATTAAAATATTGATTAGCCAACGTATGCGACGTATGCACTTTGTCCCTGGCACAAGGGTTGCACTTAAAAGGGCCGGCGCTTGCAATGGATCGTGTATCCCAGGTAGGATAGATTGTGGGCGATTTTAATCAGGGACTTATGGTCACGTGGATCTTTACAAATTCTTTCTATCACTGTGTGTCCATTTTAAATATGCTGCTATCGTTGTAATTTAGTATTTTTATTTTATTTCTAATATATAACTGTAACTCTCGTTAGAAAATCAAATACAAATAATTAGATTATACCGATAGAAGTAAATTTAAAAAATGGACACAGTCATATCAGTTGATAGGATTAAAATAAAATTAAAATAAAATTTGAAAAAAAAAAAGAAAAAGAAATAGAACCGATGGAAATTCAATTATTTTTTTTTCTTTAATTTAATTTAAAAGAATTGACATTAGTTGACGTCACACGGTCGGTGAAATCACTTTGAAAATTTGAAGTTTCTATTTTTAGCAAAGAGTAACTCACGAATGGAACTTTAATATCCATGTACGATCGCAAACGTACACCTTGCGGTCAGTACGCGGTGCCAGGGACAAGATTGGTCAGACAACAGTGCCTCTCTTTTTCTCTTTCTCTCTTTCACAGATCCTTTATGTCGCCCGTTCGTTCGTCCGACCGCAAACATCAAGAATGGACCACCGGGTCCCATTAAATTTGCCTTTTATCTCTAACAAAAGCTTCTTCATGGAGTTTTAAAAATAAAAGTATTGTACCTTTATATGCCATTTCTACGAGAACAAAAAACAATACTTCGTACCAGACGTCAAAACAACAAAATATATATATAAATAAACAAATAAATAATATAATAAATAAAATATGATTCTTTTTTATACAAAAAATCGGTGGTTTTACGAAATGGAAGGAAAAAAAGATTCAGTGTAAAAAAAATAAATAAATAAATAAATAAAAAATAGAATAGGGGGGGAGAGAGAGAGAGAGAGAAAGAACAAAAATAAAACAAAATAAAATGAAGGAAAAAGAAGGGAGATCAGGATGTAGCCAATTCGCAAGCAATTCTCGAGACGCCTCAGGCGGTCCAAGAAAACGGGATACGTGCGAGAAAGAAGAAGAAGAAGAAGAAGAAAAGAAAGAGAAAAGAGAGAGAGAGAGAGAGATAAAACAGGGAGAATCCTTCGTGGACCAAGAAGGGGTCGGAAAGAAACCATAAAGAGCAGCTGGGTGAAAAACCTCACCCGCGACGACGAGAATTAATATTCCAGACAAACGTGACAGATAGATCAAATCTGCATCTCACCCAGAGCGCTCTCTGGTGTCAATTCCAACGGATTATCGCTTCCTTTCTCTACTCTCGCACCACCCACCCCAAACCCCCAAACCCCCAACCACTTTTTCTCAAACCTTCTTCTCATTGCTAACTTCCCTATCTGCGATATATATTTTTCCAACTCTTCGAATCTATCCCAACATATTTTCTTTCTTCCTTTTTCTTTCTTTCTTTCTTTCTTTCTTTCTTTCTTTCTTATTCTTTTATTAATATTGATATTGTTATTTGCAATTCAATCATGAGATTGAAATGGATATATTGTTATCAATATTTTTCAAATGGTCGTATAGACGAACGGAAACAATATTTATAATACAAATGAAGAGAATTGCGCGCGAAATTATAATATTATTCAATTTTATGCGATAAAAATTATTTTCAGAACAAATAATCATTCGTTTCTATTCTGAATTCGCAATTGTAATATTAAAATTAAGATTTCATATATATAATATTATATTAGATATGAATAATTTTTAATATAGAAACGGGGAATAATTTTTTTATAAATTGAGAACAAGTTCAAATTGTTAAAAATTAATTTAAGAATTTAGAAATATTTAAATATATATTTTCAAAATTAATTGTCCGAGAGAGAAAACAAATGTTATTTTGTTATACACTTAAATATATAATTAATAGTTACTTATATCGGGTGTAACAAATTCGGGGGGTAAAATTTGATGAAATTTGAACGTTAGAAACATTTTCAAAAGACAGATGATTAAGAATGAGCTAATCGATAACAGGTATGGTCTAATGAATTCGAATAGGTATAGGGATGAAACCAGAACGATAATGACGATGACGATGACGATAATCAGGGTCCTGCTGTCATCGGTTGATCTTACCTGGGCCGCATGCAGCGCGTTAAACGAAACGAAACGAAACGAAACAAAATTAAACGAAAAGGAAAGAAAAGGAAAGGAAAGAAAATTCTGACACGAGCAAGCAAGCAAGCAAGCAAGCAAGCAAGCAAGCAGCACGTACGCAGGCACGTTCGTACGAACGTTAGATGAATGGCTCGTGCGTACCACGTGGCCAAACAATAGGAAGATTCTAATTAGGCTGCTTTCGAGTTGGCCGGTTTGTAAAGTGACAAAAAATTCTGACAAAAAAGACAACGAAAGGGGCAGAACCAAGGAATATATATATATGCATGTATATGTTGTATATATATATACATACATGTGTATACTTGATTTATACATATATGTAGTACGTGTGTATAGATACAGGGAATAAGGGAATAAGGGACTAGGACGGGCACGAGCTTCGCTCGCGTTCTGCTACGAAAAAAGGGGTTAACTCTTGCGACAAAACGGATAGCTAAGGGAGAAAAGGGCTGCTGCTGGCTTGCTGCGTGCTTCACGCTTCGTGATGAAGCCTTTAAGGATAGGCTTGGTTGATCCGTCGGTCGTGTGTACCGGATAAACTCGATCCTTTCTTTCAAATTTTATATAGAAATCTGTTGGTTAAGTATCTAGGTAAAGACTTGATTCAGAATATAAGTGTTAATGTGTTCATAATTTGTTACTATTTAATATAATAAATTTAATGTTTTGTATCGTTTATGGATTAACCAAAATATATTAATTTTTGAATAATTTTTCATAACGTTATATAAATAAAATCTATCAAACAGGGACAAATAAACAAATTTATAAAATCAAAACCATAAACGTAATTTTTATACAACAATATATCGAACAACAAATACGAGAAGCAATAAAAACTATTTCTCTTATCATAAAAAGCAGAATGTAAACCGTGTACAACGTATGACAATAGGAATAGGAAAAACATACGCAAAAAAAAACATGGTAAAATAAAGATAAAAAGACAAAAAAAAGAAAAAAGAAAAAAGTTTTTCAATGAAATGTGAACACCCGCGCGTTAAACCTATCGACAATGCAACGATGTGACCCCTTTGGAGGGATGGATGATGATTCGCGGAGGGGTGTAGTGGGGTATAGAGGCAGGTTCAACCCCGAACTCAAAGCGGGCGCTTTAAATTCAAAAATCGAATCTACCGCATCGACATTGTTCGTGTTCGTTGGACCACGTCCGACATCAGATGGCCGATCATGAACGTACTTTAAACCCTCGAAACTTTTTTTCTACCTTTCGCTTCTCTATCGATAATTCCTAAGTGTCTGTGTATTAGTAATTTAGACGTACAATGCAACATACGTATAAGTTTTTATTTCCTATTTATTCTTAAAAAAGAAAAAAAAAAGAAAAGAACTTTTCATCGGACAATTGTTTTCTTAAACGAAACTCGATATTTTCAAATCTGTCACGTGATATAATCTTGAATGATAGTGTGTTTCAAGAAAGGATGTAACGTACTTATGGTTCTTTAAAAAAAGAAAAAAAAAACGAGGAATAAAAGATTCGATAAAATGTGATAGAAATGTAAAATATTTCTTACCGGAATTGACGGTGTTGGTGTCAGCATCGACAGACTCGGTTTTTTGCTTCTTAGGAAGTTCTTCCTTGTCATCGTCGAGATCCTCCGTTCGTCTTTTCGGCGTCGAACTTGCACTAGCTCTAAGCTCGATCGGACTTCCGGTATCCGGTGCTGTACCCTGAGGCGTAGGTGGACTTTCGAGTCTACCACCCCTTTTGTTGATCGGCGCGGAAATACTTGGTACCGAATTAAGTTTCGAATCTTGATCCGTAGTTTTAAGGGCAAGAGCGTCCTCAGGATCGGAGTCCTCTGGTGCTGCCGTAGCCGGAGGACTGTGACACCCTTGGAGGGTACTGCGACAGTGGTTGACCTTGTGCTCGATGAAACGAACTATCTCGCCAAGGGGATAGGACGCCCTGCAACCTCCGCATTGGACGGTGTCTGGGGACGTACTACTTTGCGAAGTTTCCGCTATAAAAACAAATATATACGTCGAAATATGATTAGTTCGTTTAATATTTATATTTCATTAAATGTATAATTATAACCAATATGATTGATACGTTAAGTAAATTAATTAAAGGTATTTTTTTGCAGAGATTACAATATTCATTTGTGTATTTTACGTATAATTTTAATCTAGAGATAAATAATATATTATACAAAAAATGATAACATTTTTTATTGGAAAAGAATACTAATTCATATTTAATTATGATATTTGATGTATAACGTAAATTAATAATCGTGGAAGAAAATTTGTAAAATTTAACAATTCGATGTCGCGTTAAATGTACACGTGTATCTAATTATTATGAATTTAACCAAGATAATTAATATATATAAAGAAAGTAAATTTAAATCATTGTCTAGAAAAAATCTACAATTTTTCTACTTCGACGAAAGTAAAGTGGAAAAGAATGATATTGTAAATTAATTACAAATATATATTTCAAACAACGTTTACACAGTCTTACTACTAATTAACATCAAAAAAAGAAAGAACGAACGGTCGTCTTGGAAAATAAACGATTTTTCGTTTCCGGTGCATTTCTATTGATAAAAAAGAATTAATTTCCTAATTAATATTAATCAAAATAAAAAGATAGAAAAGTATCTTTCTCGAGCATTGATAAAAGGATTCACTTTCGTATAGAATAGGTCATATAATTTACTAATGGTGAAGGGTCAAATGGTGTCCCGAGGTCAACCGCAGACGCAACAATTCACTTTTAAGTGTCCTCTAAGAGACTACCGAAAGAGATTTCTCCTAGAAACAGTCTGGGACATTAACATAGAGATTGGCAAGAGTTTCATACATCGATCTTTCCCTCCGACTAAGTCAAGTATCCATATCCATCCGGATGGGGTTGCCAGCTCGTCGAGAAAACAAGAAAAACTCTCTCCATTTCTCTCTCTCTCTCTCTCTCTTTCACTCATTCTTTCTGCCCATCTCGATGCTATTCTCCAGATATTTTTTTTTCTTTCCTTTTCTTTTCTTTTTCCTTCGATCTCACTTACTTTTCGTAGTTGAACCATCAAGAACGTTTTCCACATTTTATTTTTTATTTTTTATTTTTTCTTTAGGGAGGGGGGAGGTGGATTAGAATGAGAGAGAGAGAGAGACAAAGAAACATTGTTCTTTCGTTCATTTTTTATTTCCTTTCCTCTCTCTCTATTTCTTATTTTTTTCTTTTTAAGTACTTCTCATTATACTCCCACTTGTTTATCATTTATTCTTACTCTCTTTCTCCCTCTCTCTTTCTTTTTCTTTCTCTCTTTGACATAAACTCTACCTTCCCTTTTTCCCTACCCTTTCCTAGGTGCGCCAACTCGGTTCGATTCTTTCTGGGCGGAGCTCTCTTGACCATTGGCCAAAGCGCAAACTCGTTTCGTTTTACAGTTCTTCCCTCTCTCCCATCTTTACCTCACTCACTCACTCACTAACTCACTCACTCGCTCATTCGCTCTGTCTCTCTCTTTCTCTCGTTTTCTATCTCGCGGTTAAAATCAGAAGAATATTAAATCGAACGTTAAACGTGGTATACTCTTGAATTACACCTCATTCTTAAATAGAAAATTTGAATAAGATCGTAAAGATCTCTTAGATGGAAAGACTTCGCACAAACACACACACACACACACACATTTCATTGAAAAAAAAATATCATCTTAAGATAGCTCTCCTCTTTCACCGGAAACCTGAAGAAAAAGAGAGAGAGAGAGAGAAAAAGTACTCGTACTTTGACGTGAAAGAAGAGTGTAAGATCTTAATCATTTTTTTCTCTCTTTTTTCTATTCTTTTTCTTCCAAAGGAATGAACGAATGAAAAGAAAAGATAAAGATGATTGTGTGATAACACCATAGGAATAAGATACATCGGTCAGAAATTCAGGCACGCGAATCGAATGGAAAGTTCGAAAGGGAAGAAAATGTTTTTGGGGGATGTGAAAAGGAAGAAAGAGAGAGAGAAAAAGTATAAAAATGACGAAAGAAAAAGATGGCCGTTCGGATCTAGTGAATGGACGACGGACGGACGGGACGGGTTTTCGGGCCCGTTATTCGCCTACGATTCAAAAGCGCTCGGTTAGAAACAAGAGACGCGCGACCGGTCGTTAGCGACAATGGGCTTTTGTTTTTTCGGGGGCAGATGTTGGACCAAAACGATGTCGGAGCGACGGCTACGAACGGTACGACCGCTAGAACTACCCTATGAATTACCTAGGGTTGAGGTACTTTTTAAGATTAGCTTGAAGAAGTACACGCGAAGATAACTATTATCCTTTCTATATATATTTCTTCTTCATCTGTATACACAAATATTTAACACGCACATTTTTATCTTATTTTGTTTTATACGAATAAGTATTCGTTTAATTTTTATCGTTATCATTTTTGAATTATCAGAACTTGTCGAAATGGATGATTGAATTATAGCGAACCTTCGTTATTTGTGTGTGTGTTTTCGCGTGATTCACGTAATATATTATTTGTAATGAATTTTATTTCGTTGATATATTATTTTCGAAACCAAGTAAGCACTTTTCAAGTGACCAAAAATAGTTGAAAGTTTATAAATTATTTACAGGATTTTAAATCTAACTAAATATATAATAATAGTGATAATTTGTAAATAGTTGAATAGAATATGTAGAAATTAATGGAAAAATATTTCAAAGTATATAAAAAATTCTTCTAATATTTAATATACATGTCTTGGTATAAAACAAAAGAAAGAGAGAGAGATATATAACTATACCAGTTATCTTGAGAATATAATCGATTCCACTTTCGAAGCTTGGACAAAGTTACGACATATGATAGAAGAGGGTTGCTTTGTAGTCTATATATATATATATAAAGAGAAATAAGTGAGTCAGTCGATACCACGAATGTTCGTGGCGAAAAGATAACATAAAAATCCAACATTACCCGACGAATGTAAGTTGGATTGCTTACAAATTGGTCCATACATCCGTAATGTCTCGATCACTTCTCCCTTAACGTGTGTACACCACAAAATGAAGGAATAGGAGAAACAAAAAAGTCATCATTTCCATTCGCGTATGAGGAATATCCCCCAAAAAATATCAAACTTATTAATTTTCCTTATTATGATCCCGCAAACCAACGCAAAAGATCAAAATCAAATATATTTCTTTTTTGTTATTACAAATTTCTTCATATTTATAACTTCATTTATGATTATTTAAATGTTTGGATAATTTCTATCATTCAACGAATGACAGTTAAGATGTTCAACAAAAATATTATAATCTTTAAATACTTTTTCTTATAATACAGATAAAAATAATTGAAATCATTCGAAAATAAATCTAAAAAGAAGTTTAACGAAGTAAATGAAATGTATCGATGATTTAAACATAACTCAAGGATGAAATTAAAAAGTTGTTTGACGTATAGGATATAATAATACTGAAATATTTAAATAGATTTAATTTTCTACCTTCCAGAAAAATAAAATTAAACGTTTTAATAATTTGAATGATTCAATAATAAAATTAAAAACAAGCTTGCGCATACCGAAGTACAATAATTTGTCAAGATTGATGTATATATTTTATTGTTTTATTTTTTTATATGATCAATGATTTTCCTATAAAAAAAAAAAGTAGAGTTTGTCGGTGTAAATCCCCTCTAACGTATCTAACATTCCCAACAATGTCTTCATAGAATAGAAAAGATATACCGATAACATAGAATACCACAATCGCAAAGATATCCTGAGGCAATGTCCTTGTTAGGACATCCGTCCCGTCAAAACGTCCAGAGGACACATCGAAGCAATTGAATTACGATCATCCCCAGGGCAAGCCCCAACCGTAACCAATAATTCCATTATCCATTAGTATTGGGTCGCACCAATTTCCTTTTACAAGGAGCATGATAGAGATGATAAGAAGAAGAAGAAGAAGAAGAAAAAGGATACGTGTATTTTAACGATCGAAAGAAAGACAACATGCTTTGAAAACGAGAATAACCGAGAAGAATATTGAACGTCACGGTTTTTCTCTGACAGATATTACAATTGAGTCAACGTCCAAACAATATTATCAACAAACTAAATACAACTAAACTTGCATTAAGTTGTTTGCGACGTGTTGGTTGATTTATTCATTTATATGTGTATTTTAATCGATTAGAAATTTTTATTCATTTATTAGGATATTTAATTAATGATATCAAATCATTTTAAAATTTGTTTTCTTTTAAATGTAAGATAGGTTGCAATATTTTTGGAAATATATGCAGTTTGCTTAACGTGCCTTAATATTAGGCTAATCTAATAGAAATGATGATATAATTATCTAATATCTTTTAATATCTATTTTATAAGAAGATACCTAAGTTATTTAATTAAATATTTTGAAATTATTATATGTTTAATTCAGCATGTATTTGTTATAATTTATCTGAGAAATTACACATGGTTCAGTCGAATTATTCAGAAAATCTAACAACCCTCGCGAAATAAGAAAATTAAATAATTATTAAACCTATCAAGACATAGGTTAATTCTAGGCTTATAAATTAAAAATATTTCAAACAATACAATAATAATAAAACACTTCTCACTAATCAAATAAAATATAAGAAAAACCAAAAGCAACAACTTAAATAAAAACACAAACCGACTTCTTTGTTCCTTAAATGTGTGAAATTTAATTCAATTACAAATAATTAATTAATAATCAATTAAATTTCCGTATAATTAAATTCCAATGATTGATTAAAATAAAATTAAAATATTCTTCTATAGTAAAAAAGATATTTGAAGAAACAAACAAACAAACAAACGAATTCACACGCATAAACACGAAACAGACGTACACCTCAGACGTTTACCTTTGTCCTCCGCCATTACGCGTCTTCTCTTCCCGTACATTTAATTTCGATTCTAATATATATATATATATATTATCCACACACCGGTACACAAATTTTCTAACCGTTAGAAATATGATTCTATTAAATAATTTCGTATTCGTCGTCGTTCTCGTTCTCGACGACGACGACGACGAATGCGAATAAGTACGAAGCTTAGGTAGCCGAACTCGCATATATTCCTAAACGTTTTCATTATCTCAACATGGAGATCTGCTTTCGTCCATGCTCGGATGCTGACTGGAGCAGCATCGAGACGCGTTATAGGGCCAGCAGGACCCCGCCGACAGGATATCAAAAGAATAGAAAGGACCTACCGCACCACGTGCGTATTTCATGGTGGGGGGAACAATTTTTATATCGAACAACCCCTCTTATCTCCTTTCTCCCTCTTTCTTACCATCTCTGACCTTCTTTTTTTATTCTTCTTCTACTCCTTCTTCTTCTTCTTCTTCCTCATCTTCTTCGTAATCTCCTTTCTCCCTTTCTCTCCTTTTTATCAACTAAACCCTTCCATCGTTCCTTCGTCGTTGGACTTTTCTCGAGGGGTGAAGAGTTTTTCGAGTTAACCCTTAGGCACGATCGGTCCACCTTGTTGATTCTCTTTCTTTCCATCTCTCTCTCTCTCTCTCTTTCTCTTTCTTTTTTACAAACGTATATGTATCGTACAAAAGATCTAAAATGGCGTACCAATCTTCTTTCTCTTTCCCTTCTATGAGATATATATTTTTTTTTCTTATGGGGGTCTCTCCCTCTCCCTCTGTCTTTCCCTCTTCTTTCTCCTAACCCCCCCCTCTTCTATCCCCCTTGTACCTATGCGTACTTATATGAAAAAAAGACAGGTCGGTTCGTTGGTTAAAAAAAAAAAAAAAAAAGAGAGGGACAGAAAGAAGGGAGAAAAAAATTTGGACCCGTTTGGTTCGTACCGTAAGCTTCATCTCGCTAAACATCCCATACATCCCATACATATCCCATAACGTGGTCCATCGACCTCGTTCTCAAGAACGCCTTTCCTTCTTCTCTCTCTCTCTCTCTTCACAGCTTTTTTTATCATACTTTTTATTCTTCTTCTACTTCTTCAGCTTCTTTTCATTATCGAAAAGATTTTCTCGAATTTCCTTACTCGCGCGTTCCTTTGATCAAACGATTTCTATTTCGACCTTCTCTGATCGCAAACATTAGACCTAACGGTACTCTTTCGAGATATAATACGGTTTCCTTCTTCGGAGGATTTTCTTTTTTTTCTCTTAATTTTTTGTCTTTTTTGCTTTACCCAGTACACCTGTGATCTGTGATCATTTTTATCCTTTTTGTTTAGATAGATATAAATAAAACGATGTTATAATACAATTCGATGTTTTAGTACAATTATTATTTTTCTTTTTAAAATACTTGCATACCTAACATGGAACATTCAAATCCCTGATAATAATGATGATAACTTATTGATTAATTTATCGATAATTATCTGACAAAAATATTAATCAATAACACTTGTAAAAGAAATTATATTATTATTGTTCTAAAATTATTCTAATATTTCTTATCGAAATACTATACGTTTATTTAACGTGAAACATCAAAATCCTTGATGACGACGACGATGATATCGTATTTGCTATTATATTCATTCGAATGTTGAAATCCGTAGAAATGTCTGATTGTGAGTTTGAATGTCAGTCGAGATTGGAAAGAGAAAATTTCAATTTAAAGTGTGGGATCTGTTGGTGGCTAGGTAAAGTAAGAAAAGCACCCACGAACGAATCGTTTCGTCGTTTTCTACCGGCCAGTTATGAGAAATATGAAATCTGGTTCTCACGCGTTTTGAATGGGGTACGCGTTGTCTCTCATCCTATCTCTCTTACTTTCTTTCTCTCTTACTCTTTAGTCGCCCCACATGCGTATCGTGGGAGGATCTCCGAGTCCCAAGAGCCCTTTGTGAATCGACCGGCAGGACATTGTCCATTGAGAAACGACTAAACAGGTCCTAGAGAGTTGACCTGTCCTTTTCAGGGCACTACTCCTTTCAAGGAAAACCCCTTTCCTGATTTCTTCCCCTTTTCTTTTCCTCCCTATCCTTCTTTCTTTTTCATTTCAAAATAAATCTTTGCCGATACAGTTATACCATCCATAAACCACAGCTGTTGCTGCTCCTGGTCTTCTTGCTGCTGCTGCTGCTGTTGCTGCTACTGCTGCTGCTCTTCTTGCTGCAGTTGCTATTCCTTATTGAAGTGTCACTCGCTTGCATCGCGAATTTACCCAAATCCTGACATTTTTCTATTCCTTTCTCAAACATTTAACCTCAGACATATGTTTATCTCCAAGTTCCGTGGGAGCGAATCACCCAACCGAGAATTTATCAAATTTCTTATTCTTTTATTGTAACCACTTCTAACGATTGCTTATTTTTCTTTTTGTATTTTCAAAAGTTCATTACTAATTTCAAACGAATAACTTTTGGAAGGATCCACGAGTTAAATCGTTGCATCCGCGTACAGTTTTGTCGGCTCTTTTTAGTTGCTTTAACAGAATATGAGAGAGAGAGAGAGAAATATAACGCAATGGTTACGTAGTTTGTATCGTCGGTGACAATGACCGAAAAACAAACAACGAATGAAACCAGTTGTATTACAGAAACGACTGAATCGCCAATGGAAAACGCAACGAGTCGAAAACTCAAAGTGGCTTTGTATTGTCCAGCATCGCGAATACTTCTATCTCTTTCTCTCTTTTTAGTAACAGGTAACTCGTTCTCATACCGGTTAATTAGAAACTTCCGTGGCAAAGAGGGAAGGGAGGTGGGGGGTGGGTGAGGGGTTGTCGAGAGGAAGGGCTTGGGTTTCGTTGTTACATTATTCAAAACGTCCCCCGCGCGAAACTCTGCAATGTTCATGCCGCAAAACATCCGAATGCAAACTTTTGACAACGTTATACCACGTATCCTTGTTTGTGTGTGTGTTCCAGTACGTGTATATATGTGTGTGTGTGAGAGAGAGAGAGAGAGAAGTGCCGAAGCGTGTCACGTGAAATAATTAACGATCGCGCGAAATTTTCTCGAGCGAAAGGTGAAACAAACACACACACACATACACACACGCGCACATCGGTGTTTGCCAGTTTTCGTCGCGTTCATCGTTGTTCGTTTTCCTCGTCAAGAGTTGTCATGGGAGATTCGTATGTAGTTTAGAAAGAGAGAAGCTTTTACGTTTACATCGAAATTTCTCTGTTTATATATGCATGTTATGGTGGTAGTTGTGTTGTACGTGTATATATATATATATATATGCGTATACGTATTGAGACAAGACGCATATGAAACGCGTGGGAGGTCGCGAGAACGATCATTGTAAATCGTTCTTAGGCGTTTCGTCGCTCCCGTTTTACAAAGAGAGACAAACGTGAAAGTCACGTTTTAGTTACGCTTCAATCGTTAATTTATGATCGATCATTACCTATACTGTGTAAGATCGTTCGCCATACTCTTGCAATCGATTTGTTTTACGTTATTTTATATTATATTACTTTATTTGGTTACTACGTGAGTTTGCGTGCGTGCGTGTGTTTTTAATAAACTGCTTTATCAAATTTTTCTATTAAGTTTGTATTATTATTTTGCGTAGGTTTTAATTTTGTATGTAGAAAAATTTTTATATGCGAGTATTAATATTGTTAATATTATTAAATACGATAGGTCGTAGTTTTCGTTACTTATTATTTATTTAGTTAACGGTATTGTTTTATTATTTAATAACTGGTCGATTCTGTATGTAATTTTTTCTAATTTCATAGTATCTTTTTTTTTTATTTATTAATATAAAAATAATTTATGCCAGATTTAAATAATATTATCGAAATCAATTCATTATTTTTTTATGATCGCCGTAATAAATCTGTTAAGATTTATAAGAAAAATTTCAAACGACGATTATCACAGAAATTAAATATTTTAAATAATCTTGAACAATTTTATTTCTTAATAACCGATCACCTAATTTTTTAACGCATCCCCAAACAAAATTGAATATAAATAAATAAATCATAATGAAATGAAATGAAATGAAACGAATGAACGTAATCAATAAGCTAATCAATCAACGCTTATTAAAAAACAATTTAAATTTATCGTAACTACGAATAAATATATGAATAGTTCTAAACATCTCTATTAATCCGCCATATTAACGATTCTCTCACGCGTCAACGTAAAAGCCCTATGTAAAAGAAACGCCTGACCCCAAGCTTCTTTTTTTCTACCAACCAGTTCATATCCCGTCGAGTATACCCCCTGCAATGATTAGAAGCTCTGGATTGGTCCGATGTTGACAAAGGAAGTTCTCTCGAAACACGATCGATTTTTTTCCTTTTTTTATTCATTTTCTCAAAAAGAAAACAACGGTGAACGACCCGCTGTGCGATTTTGTCGTTCCTGACCAATCAAAACGAGTTTCTATTTCTTTCTCTCTCTCTTTCTATTTCTCTTTCTCTTTCTCTTTGTCACACTGTGCCATTTGGAGAACGCTCGGGAACAGCCACCATCTTGTTTCATTTCCGGGTCAGCAACGTCAACCGGACGTGACTTCTGCGATCATCGACTCGCTCATTTTTCGTTTTCCTTTCTTTTCCTATCTTTCTTTAACTTATAGTCTTATTTTTTGTTTTTGTTTTTTTTTTTCTTAATCTCTTTGGTGCCATCTCATCGAAAACCTTTCTTAAACTAGAACCAACCTTCTCGAAGCAAATATCCTGGCTCGACTTATTCGTTCGTGTCGAAAAATCGCGTTTAAAATCGTCGCATCCTCTTTCCGGTTGTTCGCGATCTTTTTGACTAAAGTATTACCGTTATAAAAAGAAAAAGATAGATAGATAGATAGATAGATAGATAGAGGGGAGAGATAGAATAAACGAAGTAGTCGTCGAATAGTAGTAGTCCACTTTGAAAAAATCAGAGTAGCTTGAAAAGAATTTCGAGCAGCTGTCTATCTCACTTTACTTTTCTCAAACGTTGGGAAACTTTTAACTGCGAGGGTGGAAGACTTTTCGAAGAGATTCTCTCTCTCTCTCTCTCTCTTTCTCTTTTTCACTATTTCTCTCTCTTTCTTTCTTGGTTAAGTATGCTTTTTAGATACTTCCCGAGTAAATATGACTTTCTCAAGGTCTCATACTCGTTGCAACGAACTAAAGAGAATAAGAAAGAAAGTAAAAGAGAAAAGGAGAAAGAAAGAGAGAAAAAAGAGAGAGAGAGAGAGAGGGGGAAAACAGTAAGAAGAAAAAGCCAACGAACTCTTGCTTGATATCGAACCTTACAATTCTTTGCGTGAAAAATAATCTTCAAGGACGTGGTGGAACATTACGTTTGTATGCGAAGGTGGAATAAGGTATATACCTTTTTTTCTTTTTAATTATGTGCTTCCTGTTGGGACCGCGAGAGTTTCCCATTAAGAATAGGAAGAACAACAAGAACAACAAGATGATGATGATGATGATGATGATGATGATGATGATGATGATGGAGGGAAGGAGGTAGAGAAGGAAGAAGAAGAATAACAAGAAGAAGAAGAAGAAGAATAAGGAAAAAGAGTAAATAGTAAGGGAAGTTTCCGCAAAGTACTGGCTCGTATGAATAAGAAACATACTGAGGAATTCCTAAAGCTTGGTAGGTTTGACTAGTGAAAATCTAAAAACGGTCACGGTCCTCCCTATTCCCCTGAACTTGGTCGCTCTGGTATAATCGTATTTATAGAAGTAACCGAGGTGCCACGTACTACGACACGGCCACGTGCTTTACATACGCCCTCCTGGGACATTACATTATAACGGGTGACCAACTGGAATGGAATCTTTGGAAGAAAATGAAACTTTTCAAAATGTTTACTGTATATATATATATACATGATTATAATTTTAATGAGATTAATTATAAACGAGAAATAATTCTACTTTCCGAATAATTTAATTAACAACAAATTCATTCTTAAACAGTTTTAGAAAATTTTCAATAAATTTTCTTTCGTAGTAAAATATATTCCTTATCGTATTTAATAAAATAATTTAATAATATATATATATCGGGTGAATATTCGGAGAAGTATAGGAAGAAAAGAATTTGATCAAAATCATTGATACCGAAAAAAAAATTAGCTTTCTTTTATATAAAAACCAATTTCTATGCGTCTAAACTAATTTGATCCGATTATATTGTAAAGAAAAAACACGCAAAAGAAAAAAAAAGAAGAAGAAGAAGAAAAAAAGAAATCAAACATATTTAGATCGAAAGGATTTAAAATGGAAACTTGACTCCACACCTTAATCCTCTCAATTACCATTCGAATATTTACATAAACAACTATTCACACGAAAGGATTGAAGAAACTTTAAAGTAAAGTAGACAATAGACACCTTGCTTTGCTATGCTTCACTTTGAGTGACCCTCGAACATCAGGACAGGTCACAGGTAAGAAAAGTGGTCAGAATAAGGGAGAGGAAAAAAGGGAAAGAGATAGTTGCACCTTATGGTGGAAGGAAGGAAGAGTATAGATCGAAGTGACCCTTGGTCAGGTAGCTGTTGATGCGGAGACTTGGCTAAACCCCTCCGACAAGTGAACACCCGACAAAGCGTATAATAATACGAGTAGATTATCGCTACGAAAGGTGTTCACACCTTAGAAGGAGGGTCTCGGACAATGCTGGACAATGGACCAGGAAACCGACACTGCAAACAACATAAATTTTCTTTACGCCTTACCTCCTTACACTTCAACTATCTCTTTCTATTTCTCTATCTTTCTTTCATTCTTTCATTCATCCTTTATTTCTTTCTTTCTTGCTTTATTTATTTCTTTCTTTCTTTCTCTTTCCTTCTTCTACCCTCTTAGGTTTATCTCACATTATGTTATTTTTTTTTCTTCTTCCCTTTTTTTCCAAGTTTACACTCGTTATTCGGCCCTTTGTCACGGTCAAAGATGTTTCTAAAGGAATAGTACCGAGTTTGTAAATCCATTAGCTCGAAGAAAAGCTCCGCGTGTCTACGTTATTATATTCTCTTTAAGAACGAAATAAATCCTTTCTTTTCTTTATTTTTCTTGTTCTTTTTCTTATTCTTATTCTTCTTCTTCTTCTTCTTCATCGGGAAGAGAAAAATTAAATAAGAGAAAAGAGAGAGAGAGAGAGATAAAGTAATGAAATATTTATTTACTTCATTACCACTCAATTTTATTTCCATTCTTAATTTCTTTTCTTTTTATCACGTACATTTGTGTTTCAGAGATATAAAGATTATTGCGATGATATTCTCATTGGATACAACAATTAATATCATTAAATTATTAATTTAATAAAATTTTAATTAAAATTTCTCAATTAACGTATTTAAAGATTTGTTTCAAATGATTCAACGTGTATATCATTTAATTTTATTTATATCTTTTCTTTTTTATCATTAAATGTTTATTTATAATCAATTAAAATCGTTACTATAAATTAGCTACTTAATTCTTTTTTTTTTTATATCAAACATTCGTATAAATATAAACTCGGTTGTTTTATTTTTCTTTCTTCTTTTTAAATGATATTAATTAGATAAAGAAATTCGTCATGGTAAACTATTTTTAAGGGGAGGGGATGGGAGGAGGAAATGGTTAAATCGTTCAAGGCAATAAGACTCCGGACTCGAAGAGAAATTCGCGAACGAACAAGACGACGACATCGTATTTCAGTTGAAATTGCCCACCGGCAGATTGGACGGACGATATACAGCCCACTAACAACAACGTGATAGAAAGAGATAAGACAGATAGATAGAGAAATAGAGAGAGAGAAAGAGAAAAAGAGAAAATCGTTATCCTTGTTCGTCCTTTCACAAAAAAAAAAGAGACAAGGATTTAAGGAACATCCTAAAACCGATGAAAGATTAATGTTTTCGTCTCTCGTTTAAATCACTTTCTAATCTACACACACACACACACGATTCATTAATTTTATTATATTTTAATTATACTTTTCGTATTTATTCATAAATCGGTTGATCGTTCTTTTATATTCGTGTTTGTACAAATCTAATATAATATTATAAAATTTATCCGAATTATGACATCGAGAGGAAGAAAAAATTCAAATTCTAACAGAAGTTATGATCTTTTAAAACAAAAGAAGAAAGGTCTTTTTTAATCGTTCAACTTATTGAACGTATATTAATATTAATTATGAATTATTAATAAATATTAAAAAGATAACGATTTAAATAAGCTCGAAATAATTTCTAAAACGTTTTCCTCGCGATAACAGCTGGCGCCATCTCCTGAATAAAGTGACAAGCAACGGATGCGTTGATTTAAATTTTCAAAAATACGCATTAATTATTTCATACCTTTATTCTCGAATTCGTTTAAAAAAATATCATACATCTAGAGATAGAAAATGTTTCTCAAAGTAATCTTACATTAGCATTAAAACGTATTTTTGAAAACTGTCCACGAGATGAAGTAATTCAATTCGTTTAACAAAAACTTTTTTTTACAGATTTTACTATCGAATCATTTAATTAACTTTTAAGATTCAAATTCAATTTTCGTAATAATTTAAAAGATTCGTGACTATTAAACGATCAATAATTTTTTATGTTCATATCAATTTGACAAAACGTACGTACGGTTACGATTTTGAATAAATGATCATTCGTTCTAACGCTCAAAATAAAAACTACGAAAATCCATAGAAAAATTTCACAATCTACTTTACATTCTTAATCTTTGTAATTAATCATCATGGCAAATGAACTCGTGATCAAATTTTAATAAATGATCTTACCCGCACGTTTGCCGTCACTCGGTTTAATAAGGATAAGACAAAAAATAAAGAAAAAAAAAATAAAGAAAATATAAAACAACAAAAAATAAATGAAGAAAAAGAAGAATAAGAAGAAGAAGAAGAACGGCAAGTAGAAAAAGAAGAAAAAGTTTGATTCGGTGGCTCGTGGCTCGTGACTCTTGATCGCGTCGACACGACTTGTTTTACCTGGTCGCGTGCTGGACCCTTTCGGAGGAGGGAGATAGACAGAAAGAGAAAGAAAAAGAAAAGAAGAGGAGGAAGAAGAAGAAGAGGAAGAAGAAGAAGAAGAAGAAGAAGAAAGAAGAAAGAAAAAGGAGAAAAGATAAAGGAAGGATGGAGAGAGAAAAAGGGTTTGCCGACACGCGCCCAACGCCCTAAAGGTTAATCTAAGGAATCAAATCAAAGTACTTTTTTTGTCGGCTTCTCTCTCTTTCTCTCTCTCTCTCTCTTAAGATCACAGTCTCTCTCTCTCACACAGTGTAAAGGCAAAGTAATAAGAAAGACAAAGATAGACGATAGAGTAGGAAACGATGGAATAGAAAGAAAAGGATAGAGAATGTACGTAAGACAGTTAAATAGAATGAAAGAGGGAGAGAGAGAGAGAGATGGATACACACAAGGTGAAGAAGGGTTTCCGACGGGTCGCATCAAAGACAATATTTAACAGACACGCAGATAGAAAACGCGCATATGCCGCGCACGTGCCGTTACAGGGGCAAGTAAAACGCGTACTTTGTTTGCTAAATAACATCCTCGTGAGTACCTTCAGTCGATCATGGTGCTATGTAGAATAAGCTTTTGAGAATACCGCGACTAGCTTCGTACTATAATATAATATATATATATATATAGATGCATGCATGCATACGTAGATATATATATATGTATATAAATGTACTATATATCTGTATGTAAGATATGCGGGTATAATTACGCTAACGATAAATGAGTCATGGGTTTTTTCGAATAAACGAGATAAGAAGAGTACCTACCTCGGCCCTCCCCCTCCCCCCTACTCATTACTCGTTTTTTATTGCACGGAGTTATGAAAGTGGCAAAAAATTTCGAAAGAGATTCTCGTTGATTGTTTAAACAATTCCTTTCTCCTCTTACTTTCATATATATATATATATAAATATATATAAATGTTATATATAGATATATATACTTATATATATGTATATACTTATGTATTAGTGTTGGTGTACACGTTAACGTGGATCGTAAGGTACTTAAAGGTCGTTGTTTTCATTTCCAGGAAGAGACCTTCTCGAGTTAGTAAACATAGTATTTAAAGTTTTGACATTGATAGGTGAACGCTAGGAATCGTCAAGACGTGTCCAAAGCGTTTATCTACATTGGACGATAGGATGTAACGTAAATGAAGAAACTATTAACAAGATCTACTTATATTTATGCTTATATATATATATATACATAAGTATATATATATATTTATATTTGTACGTATAAATAGATTTATGGAAAATAAACGTTTACTTTCTAAGAATAAGAAGAAGAATAATAATAATAAGAAGAAGAAGAAGATATTCCGAATACTTACCTCGTCGATAAGAAAAAAGAAGAATCCTAGTTTAATCGATTTCTTCTCTATTACGATCGTCCTATTATCGTCCTAGAGATTCTCAAGATTCAAGAATATCATTCAAACAAGTAGATCAACTGAATATCACGAAATACTATATCATAATAGGGTATTATCACTCATCGAAATAATACATATATACATATATATATATATACATATATACATATATATATATATACATCTACATATCTATACCTTTATTTCACACAATGATCAAATTAAAAAATTAGATTTCATGAAATATTACAATTAAAAGGAAGAGAAAAAGAAATTCGTTCAGAATTACAACAGGAATACGATACAAAACGTGCTCGTACCTCCTATCGTATGATATAAAGAACAAAATCAGAATCGCAGCGATTCGTGATAGAGTAAATAAGATCAATCGATCTTTGATCCGTTAAGGGTGGACGAAAAGTAAAATAGACGATGGGGATGGGGGAGTGGGTACTGTTGCGGGGGTTGTACGGAAACGTTAGTAAAAGATTCGGATATCTTTTCGCGGCGGCGTCATCGCGCGAACTAAAGAATATCGCAGTTGTAATTAAGAAAACGGAGCCCGTAGCCGGAGAGCCCGGAGCCGGCGCCGGCGACGACGCCGCCGTCGAGGATCCAAGGGGGTGGAAGAGGCGAGGGGCTCAAACGAACCTCGGTGGTGTAGCCCTGTAGAAGAAAAAGGTAGAAGACGAGGAATGAAGAGGTGTAACAGAGAAAGAGAGAGAGAAAACGAAAGAAAACGTGAGAAAACGAGAAAGAGAGTAAGAGAGAGAGAGAGGGGGTAGTGGTTGGTTGCTTCCTACGCGAAACGGGGGTGGAAAAGTCTGTGAAAAACGCGCGCATGACAATGCTATCCCCACCAACATCCCTCTCACCAAACCTCCCCTCTTCCTTCCTCCTGATTTTTCCTATTTTATTTTTTCCCTCTCTTTTTCCCTATCTCTTTCTTTTTTCTTCTTTCATTTTCTTTCCTTTTCTTCGCTTTTCTCGTTTTCTTTCTTTAACCCCTACAACCCACCCATCCACTCCACCCCCCCCCTCATCCTACTACTAACTTACTCCTCCTTCCTCTTTCTCGAGAACGAAGGTCGGCATCGGGGCTGCCGGCTGACTAATTAAAAATTCAACCGAAGAGTTAACCGAAGACGTTGCCCTTACATCTTTTTCCCTCTCTCTCTCTCTCCCTCTCTCTCTCTCTATTTTTTTTTTTTATTATTTTCTTTCTCTCACTTTGTTATATTTTTTCTTATTATTTTCCCTCCCTCCCTCTTTCTATCTCTTTCTATCTCTCTTGTTCACTGTTTTTCCTTCCTCTTACCATCTCTTGAGATTCTTTCTCAAGCTTCGACTTACTCCGTTTTCCCTCTTTGATTTCCGAGCTCGCGCCACGCGACCACGGATCACCTTCATTGTTTTCATTTTTCCTTTTCTTTTTTCTTCTACCTCTACTTCTACTTCTTCTTCTTTTTCTTCTTTTTTATTTTATTTTTTTTTTATTTCTTCTATCCTTTTTATCTTACTCTTTTTGATAACACGAACGAATGAACGGAACAACGTCTGTTTAATGCGTTCTTACCAAGAGGATGATACTTTTTTATTCTAACGTCGAGTTTTATGTCGTATCTCTACCTTTGAGATTTCCAGTTTATTTATTATATTTCTAATTTTTTTTTATTATTATTATTATTATGATTTCGTTTCTTTTTTTATTCTCCTACGACTTGCGAATGGAAAGAAAAGTTTTGGGAGAAAACATTCTGTATACTTTGAATATTACGATAATTTTTATCATTAAGAAATTTGTATCGTTTCATTTAAAATATTATCGTACGATTAATTACGTTAATACGTCGTTTATAACTTTTTACTCAGGAGTCTCCTAAGTTGCGACGAGAGAAATGGCGGGTAAAATGGGAAAACCACGTGACCGGTTATATTCGCTTTTCGTTTTGTTTAAAATTTTACGCGTTTTTCTCTTTTTTTTTTCTTAACATCTAAAATTAAAATTACTAATGGTATTAGAAGTTTTCATCAAGAAAAAAAATATCGAAATATCCTAAGAGTCAGAATTTTTCGATTAGATATATCTCTCCGATGTTTACGTTTTCTTTTTTCTCTACATTTTTTTCCACAGATAGAAAAGATAGAAAAAAGGGAAAAAAAGAGAGAGAGAGAGAGTGAAGAAGAAGAAGTTCAGGGGGGCGACGAAGATAAAAATGTAAACAAAGTAAGAAAAGTAACTCGCTCTGAGCGACGGACGGTAGAAAATAAATGACGACTGAGGTAGAAAAAAATTCGTAGGTAAATTTGTAAGGATAAATATCGGAGATAAGAATAATCGACCGAACGAACAAAAATACAAGAAAGTAAGGAAAATAAAAGCAAATAGAAAAAGAAGAAGAAAAAAAAAAGAAGAAGAAGAAGAAGAAGAAAACGGACTCACCTTGCGCGATCCTGACCGCGGGCATTTTGATCCTCATGGTGCCGACGTGGTCGTTCCTCGTTCGGATCCGTGTTGCACTTCCAAGGTAGTTTCCTCAGTGAGGGACCGAGAAGGGACGAAGAACGAACGAATGAACGAACGAACCGTACGAATGAACGAACCAACGGATTGGACAACGTCGAGGAGAAGGAAGAAGAAGAGGATGATGTCGTTGGTCCTTCCTCTTTCCGCTGATCCTCTCTCCTCCTCACTTTTTTTTTTCGCGAGGCCGATAACAGATGATTAACAAAAAAAAAAAGAAAAATAGGACAGAAAAACAACCATATATATAAATTATATATATAAAGGTATAAACGGATAATTTGATTAAGAAGAAGATAATAATAATAATAATAATAATAATAATAATATGACAGAGAGGATGACAATGACGATTATGATATGAAAGAGTGAAGAAGGGAGGTTTGGAAGGAAAAAAAAAAACAAAAAATTGTCCTCGTATTAATCTAACACACGTTTCACGTTATTAACGTCCTCCGTTCGCCTGACGTGTTGTTATTGTTGCTGTTGTTGTTGTTGTTTTCGTTGTTGTTGTTGTTATCAAAGTCACGTTTACCCCTCACCACCTCCTCCTTTTCCTTCCTATCGAAGGAAGAATTTTCTTGTCCATTTATTCTATGTGGTCTAAGATAATTTCTATCGTATAATTTTCCTCTCGAAAAGTCTCTTCCCTTCTTCTCCTCCTCCTCCTCCCCCACCTCGTCCACCTCCAGCTTCACCACCTCTCTTCTACACCTTTTTCGAATCAAGGAAAACAACACACTACTGTCCAAACGGTCCAGCACAAAATTTCTTCTTCTTCTTCTTCTTTTCCTTATTCCTCTTCTTCTTATTCTTGTCCTCGTTTCTTCTAATCCTCCTTCTCGCAGTCCGAAAGTTTAGAAATTAACTGACAACTCTCGTTCGCACAGTTTTGGGACAAATTTAATTTCACAATTATCGTCCGTTAACAATGTCCTTTTGATCCTGACGTTGTCAACAACAAAGGTTGACTAGCCGCCGTCGCCGTCGCCGTCGCCGTTTTCGCCGCCGACGCCGCCGCCGCCACCGCCGCCGCCGCCGCCGTCGTCGTCGTTTTCTTCGTCGTTTTCGTCGTCTTATTCGTAATCTTCGTCGTTGTCAACTAGTAATATACTCGTAACGGCTCGTGTCCCTCATGTTCCTCGATTGCGTTTTCCGCAGTCTCCCGCTCGCGAGAAAATACGACACACCACCACATCAGTGACACGCGAATGCAAAAATACAGAAAAAGATAGAAAGATAGAAAGAAAGAGAAAGAGAGAGAGAGAGTATATATATGGAGTTCGAGTAAACTATCTATGCTCGTTTCTTCACACACAATAAAAATAAAACTTGTATGATACTTTCGATGATAGATAAAGATAGACAGAGATAGTGAACCAGTCAATGTATATATAATATATTATGTATGTGTACGTGTGTGTGTGTGTATATATATGAAAGATAAGAGGAGAGAGAGAGAAAGAGAGAGAGAGAGAGAGAGAAACAGTCCCACACAACGAACGTGACCGAAGTGAGGAGGAGGAAGACGACTGACCGAAAACGATCCGCAGGTGTCGAGACGCGTCGAGGTGTCGGCGGCACCTCTTCCGCCGCACTCGCGAGCGCGGGTAACACCACTTACTAACTACTACTACTAAATGCTACTTCTCTACTAACTTCTTCTACTACTACACAACAACAGCTGCTGTTTGACTATTATTCCTTCTACTGTCTTTATTTCTTTTTCGTTTTCTTTTTTCTTCTCTCTCTCTCTTTCTTTCTCTCTCTCTCTTCGTTTTCGTCTTGATCTTCTTCTTCTTCTTTTTCTTCTTCTTCTTCTTTTTTTTCTTCCCCACTATTATTTGTAAATCTCGTTCTGAATAATATTCAAAACTTCAATTGCATAATCATAAACGTCAATGAATAATATCACACCGATTTTCACTAATTCCCCTTATTTCCAATTTAATAATCCGTGTCTTCGTACTTATATATATATATAATTTTCAATAACAATCTTCACTTCTTCTTCTTCTTCTTCTTCTTCTTATCGTTATTATCCACGTTGGGACAGATAACAATTTCTAATTCGATGTTACTTCAATAACAACAAATTCTTTTTTCTCCACCTCGAACTTCTCTACTTTGCTCTTTTGTTATTTAGTAAAAGTCCTTAAAAAATGTCGACAAGAGTTAAATGACAAATGTATAAGATGACAAATTTGTATCTCGACAATTGATTCGCGCTGACGACGGGCACGAGGTTGGTTCCTGGTGATTGGCTGATACCGGCGCCGTGGACCAGAGCGACGATGGTCCAGCATGGGTCGTATCTCTGAGTGGACTGTGCCGGACGGTGCGCCGTCGTCGTCGTACCGTACGGGACCTGGTGTGTCTCGGGCACTGCGCTCGCTTCGGACGCGCTCGGTTCGGCTCGGCGCCGTGCCGAGCCGCCGGACACCCCACGCGCTCTCTCTCGGGGTAGTTTTCACCCCGAGCTTGGGTGGGGGTAACTATAACTCCCCTCTCTCGATATCCCCCTCTATCTTTCTCTCTCGCTCTCCTACTCTATATATACATTTATACGTATACGTATATATAGACGGATATACCTGTCTCCTTCTACTCCCCACTTTTAGATACTATCTACCTTCTCTCTCTCTCTCTCTTTCGCTAGCTCACGGTAACTCACTCCCACTCGTGCTAACATTACACGCTTCGTACACATGCGCGAGCGTTTACATTCTCCGTATGTGTGTATATCTCCAGTCGTACACTCGATCTGTCTGTCTGCCTGTCTGTACGTCTGTCTGTACGTCTGTCTGTTTATCTCTCTCTCTTTCTCTTTCTCTTTCTCTTTCTCTTTCTCCATGTGATGAGACGTGTAAGAGATGGACAGTTTGAAAAAAAAAATTGATCATTTCAACGTAACCAAAATCAAATTTGTATTGAAATATTCTTCGCGTTTTGACGGTATACGTGTATTTATCGTCTCTCTCTGTCTATCTATCTTACATTAATTTAGTATTATTTTTCGTTAGAAATCATGAACCCAATGAACGATTATATAATTCGTGCAACGTGCCGCATCCGTCTTTCGCTTCGTAGATTTATGGACCGATCGTGCGATTAACTATGCACGCTCTCGTCGTCCTCGTCGACGTCGTCCTCGTCGTCGTCATAGTCATCGTCGTCGTCGTCGTCGTAGTCGTCGTCGTAGTCGTCGTCGTCTCCTTAAACTTCCCGTAAACACGTACCAGCGGAATCGTAGAGAAAGTGGAGTAGAGGAGCAAACCCGAAGGAGAGGTACCTGCTCTCTCACATTAATTATTCCTACTTGGGTAAAACAGCGAACCAAGTGTGCACGAGTTAACGATCGATAACGACGTTCCGCGATCATCGTGATCCATTTCCTTCGAGTTAAACTTTTTCTTTTTTTTTATTTCCCGCGATATTCTTCCTTTTTTTCTTACCTTCGCGTTTCTTTTCTCTTCTTTTTTTTTTTTTTCAACATTATCCACCTGAATTCTTTGCCGCAAAGTATAAAGGTAAAAAGAAAAGAAAAGAAAAGAGAAAAAAAACAAAGATAAAACGGAAACAGATAATTATCCTTTCAGAGACCTTTAATTTTAAAAAAAGATTTTCCTTCTTGTCTCGAAGAAGAAACTATTCCGTTTCATTTTTCTTCTTCTTTTTTTTTTTTTTGCTTCTTCTCTCATGGTAGAAGAATCTCGTTTGGTAGTGACCAACGACGAAAGTTGACCGTGCGTTGTTGAGCTTCCAAGTGACTTTTCAAAACTCTTAGAAATTATCTCCATCTCTCTCTATCTCTTTCTATTTCTATCTTTTTCTATTTTAAGGGGTCCTGGATAGCATTTCCTAGACCCTTTGCAGTATCTACTTGGAGCAATCTAGGAAAGGACAACGACGTTGGGCATTTTAAAAAGATCTAGTACGTGCCTTTGTTTCGGTGGATAGGATTAACGCGGGAATCGAAAAGTCCACTTCAGTTTTCTCTTTCTCTCTCTCTTTCTCTTTCTTTCTCTTTCTCCTTATTTCTATCTCTTTCCCATCGTTCTCTTTCTCTCTCTCTTTCTCTTTCTTTCTCTTTCTCCTTATTTCTATCTCTTTCCCATCGTACCAGTCATCTCAATGGAAGGAATCGTTGTAACTGGCATTCATCGATATAAATAATACGCATGTGTAAGTGTATGTAATATGTGTGTATATTGTTCGTCGATCGGGCAGCATTGAAAATGCGGCAAACGTTCGTTCGATCCTTCGATAGTCGATAGAAAGGACCTACCAGCCACGGTCTTTTGAAAAGGGCAATGGAAGCGCGGCACGCGACTTCTAGCGCGAATTTAAACTCGGCAAAGTGTTTCGCGGTCGAAGGTTAATCCGTATTCTTTACGGTCGACGCTCGCGTAAACTTTAGTTTCTTCTTTGAGACGACTCCTTCTTCCCTCGTTTCTCCCATTCGTTCCATCTTCGATACACAATGATATATGTCACGGAAAAAGACATACTTATTTATTTTTAACATCAAATTTTCCATTAGACAAATTTTATATATATATATATGTATTCTTATTTTTATAGAATATTTTTTGATGGAAAAAGATAATGTAATTTTTGAGATTGTAAAAATATATTATTATATTTAATTGATAATTTTTATTTATTCAAATTCACAGCCACGAATAGATACTTCATTTACTATATTCTAATAACACTTTTTTAACTATTTTATTTATCATTCTTTTTATTCACTTCGTAGATTAATAAAAATTACTTTATTGATAATAGATCAGCTAGGTTTAATTTTAAATAATAAATACAAAAATATCTATATAAAATGAAAACAAAATCAAGTTAAAGCATTAACATAGAAATCAAAATGAAAATACCGAGCTACGAATAGCGATCATTTGACCCCCTAGAACGTTTAGTGTAAAAAGAATATCACTTATGTTTAATGAAATAATGTTAGATAGAATAAAAAAGACACTTATACGCGATCTACTTTAGCTAACTGGTAGATTTTCAAGGAGCGTTTTCTAAGATCTTATCGTTAACTTGGAATGCATAAGTTATCAAGGTGTTTATTAGGAGTAAGCACGCTTCGAACAGAGGAGGATAGATAGTCCAGGTATAGAAGAGAAGGGAGAAGAAGGAGAAATTCCAAGTGCATCGTAGAAGAGTCGTATCCTTAGGAAACGCAAGCAACGATCCGTTGACCCGTGTGAAACTCCCACATTCATTATCCAGCGAGGCCACCGTTGTCTTTCCTTCGACTCGCAAGTTCATACACATTTTTCCACAAACTCTCGCACCTTTAATATTATCCATATGTAATTTTTTTTTACAATTTCTTTATATATATATGTGTATCTACAAAATTGCTGTTATATATCATCAACGAGAGTAACATTATCCGGGTTCACTCGATTGGGTCAATTTGAGAAATAAATTGCAATTTATTCAAATAAAATCACGGAGATAGCTGGAATATTCGGATTTCTCGGAAAATTCATACCGATTCATATTTTTAATGCAATAGGTCGTTACATAATTTATGTCCAATTTCTTTCTAATCTGATATCTAATTTTTTCAGCATTCCAAAAGAGTACAACGTTTTTATATCGGAATATTAGCAATTTAAATCTTCGTTAGACGGATACAAATTATTGTTGACAGTAATGATCAATACGTCATTAATTAAATAAATATATTCCTCGATATGATTTATAAATTAATTTCAAAAATAATTATATCATTCGAATCCTTGGAAAATTCGTATCGATTTCGAAGAGAAAAGAAAAACAATTTATCGAAATTTTTCTTAATTCAATATATATATATATAAATCAAAAATAATAATAAAAAAGAACGTTGTCACATCCGACGGATAAATACTTATACGCTTTTTAATGTACGTTTCACACCGGAAATGGAGTTAGTAGTACTTTGGATTGATTCATTTCGGACACCCGTTAGAAGAAAGAGGAAGGTCCAAAGGGTGAAAAAACGCCGCGTGGACGCGCCTTGGTGACGATGCCCGATGCTCTCTCTCCCTATCTCTCATTCTCTCTCCCTCTCTCTCTCTCTCTCACGTCCCCTGTTCTAACAACGCATCCTGTTCGGGGTTTTAAAGATTATTTTTACTTCGGGACAAAAAAGATCTGTCTGGCGACTCGGCGACGTGCACATGTGCCTTCGCAGTACCAACGACGAAGAAGAAGAAGAAGAAGAAGTAGAAGAGGTGGAGGAGGTAAATAAGATAGAAGAAGAAAGAAGAGGTGAAGGAGGAGAAGGAGGAGGAGGAGGAGGAGGAGGAAAAGAGAGGACAAATCGTTTTGGTGCACTTTCCTTGCCCTGAGTCCAGCTCTTCGTGGGAGTTTATCTGTCCCCTCCCCTCTCCTCCCCGTCCCTCGTATGTATTCGTTCTCTATCTGAACCACGTCCATGTTGAACACAGAAAACACTGAAAGAAAACTCAACGTGCGATACCACGAGAATGAAGGAAAGAAAGGGAGAGGAACTCGAAGATAAAAGCAAACACGCGTAACCGTAGAGTCTATGCGTCAGAGTTTGTGGTATATTGGTGACCAGAGATGGTCAAGAGGTCAACTTAGAACGTATTCTCGTACCTTTAGCAAGAGAGTCTATCTATCTCTCTCTTTCTCTTTCTGTCTTTCTCTCTCAGTATGGTTGGAAACGTTACACGTTCCCAATGCCCGATATGTCACGCCGTGTCCCTTGAAATATTCGATCTCCTACGCGTTCGCGAGTTCAATAAGTGGAAGTAGTAGTAATAGTAGTAGTAGTAGTAGTAGTAGTATTAGTAAAAGAAGAATAAGAGAAAGAGATAGAAAGAGAGAAAGGCGCGAATAGCTTTGTTGGCCTTTCGAGTACTGGAGATTGAGATGGACAATGGACGTTGATTACAGTGCCTGCATACTAGCTGCATGGCTAGGCCTGCTAGAAGCTTCATATTTTTATTTTTTTTTTTATTTTTCGTTTCTTTTACTTAATCACTTTTTTTATTTTCTATCTATGGTGTAAGAGAGTCGAGAGGTTATTCTTATTATTCTTCATATTTCTTTCTGTTTTATTATTTAATTTTTTTTTTTTAGAGTAGTATTTAATGTTATTATTATTATTATTATTATTATAGTATTTGCATGGATAGATGCACGATAGACTGCCAGAAGTTTGATTATTTTTTTTCTTTAATATCTTTTATCTAATCATTTATATTTTCTATCTATCGTGTTAGAAAATAATCTAGAGATTATATCTTTAATATTTGTCTGTTTTTCTTTTTCTTTAATATCATTTATTTATTTGATATTTATTATTATTATTATTATAGTGATTGAATGCTATATGGATTATAGAAATTTGATATTTCTTTTTCTTCGATATCTATGGTGTAAGAAAATCGAGAGATTGTTTCTATTTTTCTTTCTCCCCTCACTCCCCAGTTCCTATATATCCTTTTATCTTTTATTTTTGTATTTTTATTTTCCTTTTAGTAATATCTTTGTGTGTATAATTTCAGAGAACCGCATGAGATCATGCGAGGGTGGATGAACGTTGTTTAGTTGACCGTTAGTTTCTCACTCATTCTTTCTCTCTCTCTCTCTCTCTCTCTCTCTCTTGTCCATTCACGGCTACGCCAATGTGGCATGTGTGCTCTCGAGAAGAGACAGATACCAAATATAACTAAAGACAGACCCCTTGCCAAGGGTGTTTAAAAAGTTTTCGTTCTTCCTTTTCTCTCGCAAGGGTTGGCTCCCCTTCTTTTTTTCTTCTTCCTCTACCCCTTCCGTCTTTCTTACTTTCATAGAAGACGGTACATTTTTTCAAAAAAGTAGATTCATTTTCACGTTTACCCTTCTTTCTTGAGATTCTTTTAACGATTATTACATAATTGTTTTTGTCGGTAAATAATTATTAATTTAATTTTAATTTAATTTACAGTATAATTGCAATCGTAAATATAAAGACGATAGGATTTATTTTTAATTATATTTTCCTATATATATATATACGATTAGTTTTTAATTACTGCAACATCATTTTTTAATACACATACTAAAACGTATTAGATTATCCGTTTTATTTGAAATGAAACGAAATTTTCTCTCTTTTTTTTTCTTTTTTTTTTCAATCTTTTTTCGTAATCGTTTTCATAAAATCGATACGCGATACACAAAACGCGCTAATCTTATCGCCGAATTCGGAATACTTCGTTTACTTCGTACATACAGATGGTCAAAGAAAAAAAAAAGATACACTGAAAAAGATAGAGAGAGAGAAAGAAAAAAGAAGAAGAAGAAGATGATGAAGAAGAAAAGAAAAGAGAAACGAATTTCCAACGACCAAAAAATATATGTTCTCATCATCAAAAAACTCACGATCAATTTCACACAACGCGTGAATTAATCTCTCTCTCTCTCTTTCTCCGCGCACGTTTTTTTTATAGTTCTTTTTAATATAAATCTTTTCTCCTTTCTTACTTTTACTCGAACTAGGAAAACATTAATCTCATTTAACATCATCTTCTATCTCTTTCATTTGATTTCTCTTTCTCTTTCTCTCTCATTCAAGACTGTCCCGAGTGTAGGATATCCGGTTAAAGGTGACCCACGATCGCCTTCTCTTCCCATGTCCATTTTTGCATAAAAAAATTCTCACCGTAGGACTTTCGCACGGCCTTCCTTCCTTCCTTCCTTCCTTCCGTGTATGTGTGTGTGTGTGTGGTTACGAGAAATAAATACCACGATGGAGCAACATAGGTACGTACTACTAGTCCGCGAGAAAAAAACATTAACAAGAAGGAAAGAAACAGAGAGAGAGAGAGAGAGAGAGATTGAAAGAAAAAAAACAGGAGGGTGAGATCGGGAAGGAATAAAAAACCGAAGCTCGCACCCAGGGGGTAAGGACTCACGATTGAGCCAGGAGAGATGCTACTGATGGGTGGTAAGGCTCGGGAGGGCTGGGGAGGGGAGGGGATAAATGGAGAGAGTGGATAATGTTAGGTGCATTCCTTAGAATGACGTCAACGTCGATCGCTGGCTTCCAATACGGTGAGGTGCTACGACAGGGTGATATGGTGACGGTGATGATGGTGGTGGTTCTTTTTCTTAGGGGTGCTCGAGCTCGTTTTTTTCTATCTCCGATCATACTCCTGGTACGATCCACGTTAGTACGCGTACGCATTTGAAAATAGTAGAATTGGAGAAGTGGGGAGAGACGGGGAGGGGAGTCATAGGGAGAAGGTAGCGGAACTTTTCGGTAGCGGAAACACCTTGTGAAGGTTCGTAAAAAAATTTTTTTAAGGGTGGTTATGGTAGTGGTAGTAGGGAGAAGGAAGCTTACGGTACCCCCGAAGTGGCACAGATTCTTTCTGACGGAAGGTGGCAAAAAAACGGACGAAGAAATCGAGAATAAGAGAGAGAGAGAGAGAGGGAGAGAGGGAGGGAGATAAAAGTTAAAAAAAAAAATTGAAATACTACTAGGTTGTTAAAGCAGTTTTCCCCTTGCGCTATACTATAACTATACTTAGCGTGTTATACTAGGATCAAAAATCGAATCGGAAAAAGGAAACTTTGGCTTCGTCGTTGTACGATTTTTTTAAGGGAAAGAATAAAAAAACAGAGAGAGAGAGAAGAGAAGGGGAAAAAAAAAATATTATTGATCGATAGCATTCACCTCGTCTCCCGTGAGAAAATCATTCCTAAAGGTTCGATTTTAACTATCTCATTCCCTGTTAGCACTCCTCTTCTTTATCTTCTTCTTCTTCTTCTTCTTCTTCTTCTTCTCTTTCTTCCATTTAGGTATAAACCTAACCGAGAAAGAGCTATTTCTAACGGTATCGACAATGTTTCTTCGCAAGGTTTTCTTCCTTTACTTCTTAGTTGTTTCCTGACGGTAGCCGGAGTTACGATAGAACGAATGAAAGTGAAACGGATACGTGCTAACGGTTTCACGTCGAGTGCTTCGTGGATCTTAATGAATGGGCAGGGATAAGGGATAAGGATTTTAATGACCTTTAACCTTTCCCCCTCTCCTCTCCCCTCTCTCCTCTCTCTCTATCTCTATCTCTAATTTTCTTTCTCATCCTTTATTCAAAAAGAAGAACAAAAGTAGAGTACATTTATTCATTCTTACCGATACTTAACTCAACAAACAACAAAAAATCTTCTCTAAAGTATCTTCGCTATTTCTGATTGGTAAAAGAAACGAACTACTAACACACTCGAAATAAAGAAATAAATAAAAGAGAAATGAGAAAGAGAGAGAGAGAGAGAGAGAGAGGGACCAGAGAGGATTAATCTCTCTCAAACCGAGGGGTCAATTCGTGCCATCAGCCTAAATAAAGAAGAAGAAGAAGAAAATGAAGGAAGAAGCAGAAGAATAAGAAGAGGAGACGATGAAGAAGAAGAAGAAGAAGAAGAAAATGGTGAAGGGGGGAAAGGGAGGAGGATCATCGGAAGGAAGGTCTAGATGGTGTGTCGTATCGTGAGTCGAATTTTATCTTCCAGCGGTCTCTATCTTTATCTCTGTCCCTCTCTCTCTCTCTCTCTCTCTGCTTCTTTTTCTTTCTCCTCCTCTTTTCTTCCTCTTCAGAAAGTCCCTCACTCGCTCAGTAGGCTCACTCGCGGGCGTGCGTAGATTTATTCCATCCTTCTACCGACGCGAACGTGAGCCTCTGATGTTTCACCATACACTCACTCAGAAAGAATGAAAGAGAGAAAGAGAAAGAGATACGTACATGAATACGTAAGTGAAAAAGAGAGAGAGAGAGAGATGGTGTGAGTGTTTCTCGTTGAGAGATCTTAAACTGGGACTTAAGCCGTTACCCCTGCAAGGAGGAGGACCCTCGGACTCATCTTCGTTTCTTTCTCTTACTCTTTCTATTTCTTTCTATCTTTCTTTCTTTCTTTCTTTCTTTCTTTCTCGTTGATTCTCTTCTCCCCCAGAACACAACCCCACCCGTTCGTCGGGAGATGCATCTTGGCCGCCCCTTTCCGTAGTGGCAGATGGCCAGCTAAGGGGTAAGAAAAAAATCCCGGGGCCTCGAGGAAAAGGGAGGAGGTACATAAAAAGCGATTGAAAAAAATGAGGGGGGGGGTGAGGCCTACGGGGTGACGGCTCAGTGGACCACGTGCGTTCCGTTCCGTTCCGTTTCGTTCCTTAAATTTTGTCGTGAGAGAAGACGCCGACGTTTTCTTTCTCTCTCTTTCTTTCTTTCTTTCTTTCTTTACGTTTTTATGTACTTACTTCCTTGTCTCTCTCTCTCTCTCTCTCTTTCTTCTTTTCTCTTTTACTTTCTCTCTCTTTTTGTTGATGACTAGTCCTCTCCTTCGATCGAATTTCGAGCATTCATACGATCGAGATTTTACCGATCGTCTTTTTTATTTCGCGACTAGATCGTTCTCGTGTTCTCCGTGAAATAGTCCAGCTGCTGATAGATTTTAATCATTTTCTTCTCGCTTACATTAGATCAAATCGTAAAGAGTGTCGTCTTTTAATAGTTTAGTCAACGATCGATCCTTGCTTTTTCTTCTCACTATATTTTTTTTTTCCATTTTCCTTTTCGTTTTCGTTTTCTTTTTTGCTATCCAATTTTTTTCGTCCATCCTTTATTTTTTATTCCGTTTTGAAAGGATTTCGATAATGAGTATCCTTCGCATGGAATAACCGAGATTGCTTTCTCAGGTAAGAAAATAGAAATTCGTAAAAGAGAGAAAAGAAAAGGTGGGAGTCGTGGTAGAGGGGAGGGGAGAGGTGGGTTAGGCAGAGGTGGGGATAGATAGATATGGTGGTTAGTTGTAAAAACAGGGAGAAAGGTGAAAGAATCGGAAAAAGATCTGGAGGACTAAAGAAAAACGGAAGAGCTACGCACGTTTTTTTCCAACGCAAACCAGCTGACCGCCGAAAACTTGACTGCCGTGGGAAGAAGAAGAGGTTTTATGCCTTCTTCCTTTTCTTATCCTTCATTTTCAAAAGGTATTCGAGAAAATTGCTTTTAAATTAGCGAGAACTATTGGGGGATGGAACGTCAAATCTCGACAGGTAGAGATCTTTTTTTTCTTTACCCTCGAGTCGGCTTAAATCAAAAAAACGATCGCTAAATTTTCTATAAGATAACATCACGGATCTTAAGTCGTTGTTATAATTTTTGTTATACGTTTGTTATTAGTTATGTTGACGAAAGAAAAAAGAAAAGTAATCGAAATATAGAAAGATCTTTGAAAAATTTGTATTGGAAAACTTTTCAGTCAAACTATGAATCAAATTGTTTATTTTATTAATAAAAAAATTCAAAAATTAAAATCGTGTTTATCGTTTATGATGTTTCATACGTGATTAATAAAAATGATATTATCTTGGTTATAGAAAAATAAATAACAATTCTATATATTTGATTTTTTTTTACTTAATCATTTGAAGATATAAAGAACAAGCAAAAATTGCAGGATAATTATTTGCTTTTTTATACGATTGAATTGAACAGAATGAAAACTTGAAAGATGAAGAAGAAGAAGAAGAAATTTTCGTTGATTTTAAAACAGAAGAAACTTTTCTTGACCGTAGCACGTAGCCATTCAGAAATAAATGCAGTCAAAAGAATAAGAATAAGAAGAAGAAGAAGAAGAAGTTGATGATGATGACGATGACGAAGACGACGAAGACGAAGACGACGACAAAATAGTCGTTTTCTCCCACCCTCTTATATTCCCCTTGCTATCCCCACCGTTTCTCTCTTCTGAAATCACAGTTTCACGAGTTCTTCCGAAAGGGAGGCTATGCATTTTTCAAGAGTTTAAAAATAGTTGATCGCTGGTACGACTAACTGGCCAGAGGTCAGTAACTCTTGGGCGCGAGGAGCAGATGATGTAAAAATAGCACGCAAAACGGAAAAAATAATTTCCTCCCTCTACCCAAATCTCTCTGTTTGAAAAGAGAGAAAGAATGGAAGAAAGAAAGAAACAGAAAGAGAGAGAGAGAGAAATTCCACGTAGCCGACGACAACGATCGTGAACAGAGGATCTAATTTCTTCAATTTTATTCTTCAGTATTTCTCAAGTTTTCGGTATTTTTTTTTTTAGTAATAATACAACAATTTTTATTTTCCACATTTCATTTTCTAATTTTCTAATTTTCTATAACTCACAATTAAATAAATTTTTATTTATATGATCAGTATTTTTATTTAAAAAAAGATAGTACATTCTTATTAATTTAATTTTTTATTACAGTGAATATGAAAGAATAATTATATAACCATTCATTTAAAATCCTAATAATAAATATTGTAAAATACCGATACCCAAAATAAATCCCTAAACTTCAAACTTACACTTTTTCAACAAACACTTTCATTCGTAATCTTTCAATGAATTTTTTTAAATTAACTTTTTTCCGTATCACAAACATTTATATCATTGAAAAGGAAAAAAAAGAAAGAAAAGGAAAGAAAGTCTTATTTCTTCTCCTCTCTTTCAGAAATTGTTCAGATTTAGAGTACGATTATAAAAAGGACGTTGTCCGGTTGCTAACAATTGAGAAAAGTCGTCATCGTTTCCTCTGTTAAAGCTCAAAGATTTAGGGACAGTCCGAATTTGTCGAGTCAGATCAGTGAGATTTTTCACGGTTTCGATTCTTTCCTCTTTCTCCCTCCCCCTCCGCCTCTTTGTAGAGGGCGCTGCCCGCTTGTCATATTTGCCTATGATGAACGATTTTATATAACGAATGGGAACGCGAACCTACGAGACGACAAACAGATTTTCTACGATGACGAACGCGTTTTTCATTGAAAATCGTAAATGCGCAAGAACTCGGTAACCGGTCTCGGTCCACATTTCGTCAATCCCAGCGATTACAAATGATTATGTGTGTTGGCCGCATCGTTGGGTCCAATTTTCGACGGGGTCTGACCAGACAGAAATCTTCCTCTCTCTCTCTCTCTCTCACTTTCTTTCATTCTTTCTTTTTTCTTTTCTCCCTTATAATAGATCGACAGCTGTGTTGCAAAGTCTTTGACTTTTATTATCTGATAATACCTGCTGCCAACGAGCCGGATATATATATAAAAAAAAAAGAAATAAGACAGAAAAAAAAGTATCCCTCGGATGTTGAGAACGTGAAACACCCTGGAAAATTTTCTAATAAAAATTTTCAATGAAGATTTTGCGCTAAAAAAAAGGGGGAAAAAAAAAAAGAACGTTTTGATAATGTAGACAATCGTCATCGGGGGATTGATCTTCCTTTTTAACTTTCATCCAACTTTCTTCTTCATCTTCTTCCTACGCTCCAGGGTGTCCAGAAAAAAAAAATAAAAAGAAGTGTAGGATAGGAGGGGAGAGAACGAACGAGGAGGAGAAGGAGGTAAAGAGAGAGAAAGAGAGAGAGAGAGAGAGATAGATATATATATACTGTTGGACCGAATCCGACAAATCGGCCGAGATAAATTTGGAGATTTGGTGCAGAAGCTAGTCTTCTCCATCGTCGTCTTGTTCGCCGGAAGGGGAAGAAAAAGAGGGGTTGTTGTTAGGAAGGGGAAAGAGAGATAAAAAGAGAGATGAAAGTAAGTAAGAAGAAGAAGAAGAAGGAGAAGAAGAAGAAGAAGAAGAAGAAGCAACAGCCGTGAGGAAAGATTTTTCGGTAGCTCGAAAGCCACGAACTGGAAAGTTCCGAGCGCTTAATCGTTTTACGAGAGAAACGACTGAAGAAGAATAAGAATAAGAATAAGAGGAGAATTCATAGTAGTGGTAGTAGTAGTATTAATAGTAATAGCATTAGTAGTAGTAGTAATGTTAGTAGAATCGTGTCTTTAAAACGTGAAACGTCGACCTTCCTGAATCGGTATAGATGATGGGCTAAGGAAAGTACGTGAACCTTGCGAAATTTTCGTTTACACAGCCGTGGTATAAGCGTGTTTTCAGCTTCAGCCCGTATATCAAAAGTTTAATTGAATTTTCGGCCGTGGTCCTGCTAACAGAGATTAGGATCATTTTCCTTTACTTTCCTTTCCTTTCCCTTTCCCTTTTCTTCCGTAACATCTCGTTCATTCTCTTTATTCATCTTTGGGAAAACAGATTGTTCACAACGATCTCTTTCTATATCTTATTTTCCTTTCTTATTATTATTATTATTATTATTATTGTTTTGAATTTTTATTTATCTTATAGTTTATAATACATTATTATTTTAGCTGTCGAATGAAAGGAACAAAAAAAAGGAATAGTTTTACTATTGTTTAAAATTTATACTATCGTATAAACATTTTTGAAATTGATTTACAATTTTCGTAAAAATCGAATATATCTATTAGTTTTTTAGAAATATTTTGTTTATCTGATGTTTACGCAGCGATAATGACTTCGTAACTTTTTACGTCGACAGTATAGTATACGATCATCCGTATAATAAAATATAAGATATTCTAAATCCGAGAGGAATGGATTCGATCGATCGTAACAGTAAACTTGCATAAATGTTTGACCTTCTTTCTATCGTCCAAGAAACTCGAACGGGAATTTGCATAATTGCATGCTATAACATACCCTTCGGTAATGAGGGTCAGATCGAATTTATCTCACTGGCCCTCACCTGTCCCAATACGATGCGGGTCTCGTTGAGGCAACTGACCACCCGTACAGTCTTGGCAATAAAAAAATTTTCTGAGAGATTATTTACTATGATCAAAGCGTTTTTTTTTTATATTTCTCTTTTTATTATTATTATTATTATTATTTTAATTTTATTTTATTTAATTTATAGCATAGGTTAAACAACAACAACAACAACAAAAAATAAAATCGTGAAATCATTGAAGAGAAGTACGATCAAGATACATCTTCCGTGTTTGAATACTTTACACGTAGGTGCGTGCGAGGAGACGACACGTCGGTTAGGTCGCGAGACAATGGAAAAGCCATAACTTTCTCCGTTGGTCGTCGTTATATCCCGCCGAGAGAAATGTGGATGTCTCTTGGACGCACCTAAAAAGATAAAGATTCTTCTTTCGGTGGTCAGTGCGTAGGTGAGCTTATAATATTAACCACGTTGCAAATCGATCCCATCGTTCTATAAATAAAACACATCGATACGTCCTTATTGTATTATTTATATCTTTATCTTAGAATTCATTTATTAAACGATAAGTTAATTATACTTATTATCTAATATCAGATATCGAAATTATTCTGTTAATTTAATTCCGATATAAGTATCTTCATAAGAAAAAGTCACACGAAAGATCATCTGTCGTTCGATCAAATTAAAAGGATTAATTATCGGAATATGATCTTTTATCAGACATAATTATCTGTAGTTAAATATTTTTTTTTTTTATTTTAATGTTAATCTATTTTTATTAATTCATCTGATAAATAATGTAGCTCTTAGAAAGAAAGAAGAAAAGACATGCAAAGATAAAGAATCAGCTGTTCGATCAAATTAAATGACAACCAAAAAAAAAAACAAAATAATTAATTCGAACAATGGACTTTTATCAGAAATAATTATCTATAAATAATATAGGTTCAAACATCTCTCATTATAACATTTAAATCTTCATCTCTATTAATTCACTTAATAAATAATAATTAATTTCTTATTACAATAAAACAGATATGCAAAATTATTTTGCAAACAAACTTTTGTCAATGAATTTTAACCAAATTTAGATTCTAAAAAATAAAACAAGAAAAAAAGAGTCGGAATCGATATTAGCTGTTCGATCGAAAAAAAAAAAAATTGGAAAAATAGGAAAAAAAGTGAACGAAATTCGAACAAATGATGAACGTTACGTTCTCTAATCAGAAAATTGAATCGTCTTCTTCTTCTTCTTCTTCTTCTTCTCGGTCTTCTACACCTCGTTCTAGATTCAACTCGATTTTATTTCTTTCTTTTTATGGATTCTTTTTGTTCTCTTTCTTTTTCATTTATTCTTTTTCGATCTCGGACTGTACGACCCGCATGACGTCGCATTGACACGCGCGGAGGAGGTCGAGAACGGGTCCCCGGAATGCGCAAGTCTCTTCTCTCGTCCTCGTAGTTGTCGTTGTCGTTGTCGTTGTTCCCCGGCTCTGTTAGAAAGAACCAAGGTGACAATGGGGACACATGTCAAAACAATTGGCACGCAGGTGTATCGAATTTACCGAATAAACGAGTAGGTGTCAGGCAAACGGTACCCAAAACAGAAGAAAAAGAATAAGAAAAAGAAACGTTATGGGTTACGTCACACCTAGCTTGTTATTTCGTCCATCAATGAAAAATTAGTCTCTCCATTTCGTTTTTTTTTTTCTATTTCATAATACTTAACGTTGGAAGATTTGTATACCAATGGTTTGCCCTAAAAAACGTATACGACGATTGAATATTTTTTCTAATATATTTCGATCTATTTAACGTAAGATTTTCTTCTAAATCCGACCGAAGAAATTCGTGAAAATAATAATCTCTCGATTATTATATTATTTTAATATTAAATACATTTTTCTCGGGAAATCGGTAAGGATCTTTGTAAACGATTCAATGATTGTCGCGTTGTTTGCCGATTTTAAGAAAAAAATTGGATGTGTACTTATAATAATCTGCACGAATATTTTGAGTAACCTGATATTATCTGAAATAAACGAAAATAAATGATGAGAAAGGGGAATACTCGATAATATTTATTTAGTTCTTTTCTTTTGTTACATTTTTCAACGTAAGCGTTAAAAAAAGTTACGATTATTGTACCTCTTTGCATTCATTCGTACATGTAGCCTGCACGAACCATCGGCTTATGTTCGTGTCATAAAGGAATATATGTGTGTATATATGTATAGTGTGTGTGTGTGTATTGCAAGCAGCAAACGGAGGCTTGCAACCTTCCTCGAGTCGTTGAAATGTAAAAGAAACGAGGAAAGAGAAAGAAAAGAAAGAGAAAGGGTGATGGTGAATCTCGTGAATGTGTTAGAGCAATAAGAAGAATACATGAGATAAATAGAGAGTAATAATATAGATGAATGAATTAGGATAAAGATGAATACAACAATTTACTTATTTATCAAATAACTATAAAAAACATTTTCTAATAGTATTAATCAATATAGTGATTAAAAAGAAGAAAGAAATATAACATTTATCAAATTAATGTACATCATAATCATTTCATAATAATACTGATCTATATAATATAATGTTAAGAAAAAAAAAGTAAAATATTTCTTATATTATTCTATTGGTTAAATTAATTATTATTTCAGATAAAACACATAATAATACCGATACCGTAAAAGAATCAAAAACAATATATTTATTAATTAAGATAAAATATACAATAACATATTCATTAATCTCGAATTAATATAAAAAAAAAATATATCTAAATAATATCGATCAAATTACTTACCACAACGAACAAAAAAAAATATTAAATAAAACTAAATACTAATACAAAAAAAATACTAAATAAAACTAAATACTAATACAAAAAAAATACTAAATAAAACTAAATACTAATACAAAAAAATACTAAAATATTAAATAAAATACTAACTTAATAATAAAAATACTAAAATATTAAATAAAATACTAACTTAATAATAAAAAATACTAAACTTAATAAATAAAATAATAAAAACGATAATGCATATTTCCATAAACCGATAAAAAAAATTGAAACGCCCCTGCCCCTCCACCCCGAAAAAAGAAAATTCTTATAATATCATCATCTCGTATAGGTGTTCCTTTCATTTGAGTTGGTAAAGTCGTCGAAATATAATAAGAGAAGAAGAGGAAGAAGAAGAATAAGAATAAGAAGAAGAAGAATAAAAAGAAGAAGAAGAAGAAGTGGGAGGAGGACGAGGAGGAGATGAAGGACAGAGTGTCGGGGTAGGTAGGGGGGAGAAAAATGACAATCATCGTCATTTTAATAATATGCAAAGGTATAGTCGACTTCCACGCCGGGCAAGTGTGGCCACAATAGCGTTATATAATGACAAAGACACGTCGGGTCGGCTGGATACCTTTCGCTCGACAAAAGGCGCGGCGTTAGGGTCATCCTACCGGACCGGAACATGTTTTGTCCGGTAAGCGTGCAAGCTCCAAAGCCTGCGGACAAATGTCACCGATAATGTCTTCCCTCTACCCGTGCTCCGAAAGTCAAAATAACAAGTCGAAAATATCCTCCTAACATTCATTCTCATTCCCTCTCCCCCCCTTCCGTCCCCCCTTCTTCTTCTCCCTTCTCCTTTCCTCATCTCTCCTTCTCTCTCTCTCTCTCTCTCTATCTTTGCACGAACAACTCGAGCTACCCAAAGAAACTCAAGAAATTCATCGTTACGATGACTAACCACGTTCTTTTTATTTCTTTTTCTTTTTCTCTTTCTTTCCTTTTAATATTTTTCTTCTTTTTTTCTTTTCCATCGATATTTTGTCATGAATCATTATTATATTATACATGCATTTATTTTTTTTTTTTTTTTTTTTATTATTACACCCAATGTTTACACCTGCTCTCTCTTTCACGTTTTCGTTAATTTTTATTATATATGGGTTGAAATATTTTCCCGTACATATATTTACATTAAATTAATTAACTTTGTTAAATTAATACAACGAGAATTTGTATTATATTATTATTTATATCTGTTAGAACGCGTTATCGTTGATTTTTGTATACGATATTTTCTAATAACTTCATACATGTATCTTCTTATGGATATTGGAAAATATTTAAATAGATTTATACATATTTATGGATTATTACGAGGGTTTTAAATAACTTGGTACGTACTCATGATTAATTAAAGATTTTCTACTATCTTTTATATATATATTTATGGATATTTCTATACGTTGAAATAAATTCGAAACATATTCCATATATAATAATACTTGCATAATAAATAATTGATAACACACATTAATAATAAATAAGGAAAACACGTAAACATTAATTTTCGAAATATAGGCAATCTAGACGGTTTGCAAAGTGTTAAATAATGTATCTATATAGAAGTATATACCGATCCATCCGGGTTTCTAGGAGGCATATACATTATGAACGACTCGGTTTACGTTTTCCGTTAATTATTCGCCCACCTGAGTCTCCATTGTCTCGTATAAAATTTTTAGGCAGAGTCTGGACGGGCAGCCAACGACATCGTCGTCGTCGTCGTAGTCGTAGTAGTTGCTATTACGAAATAGCATTGTTACATCGTTATTAGCCTTTGTGTCCTTAAGACTATCTCTTCTATAAGTAGAAAGAAAAAATACAACAACGTAAAAAAAAAAACAATAAAAAAAATGATGCCTAAAAAAGTCTGAAGATCTATTTCCAAATAAACCGAGATTTTACATTTCAAATGAAAATTCACCGAAAATAGTAAGAAATAAAGAAACAAGAGGACACAGAGATATATAAAGAGAGACACGTACGAGCTGAGAGAAACACCGACAGAACGCACTTTTACGTGCTACGTAACGTCGATTCACACCCACCAATCGGAATGCACATCGGGCTGAACAAAAGAGAGGCAAACACGTCAGTGAAACCTCTCGTACGTGAGAGACATAGTCGCGTTTACTAAATATCCCTCGTGTCTGAGTACTTGTTCTGACTCGTGTTCACCAATTCAAATCGGACATTTTTATTTATCGTAAAAGGATTAAGAAGTGAGAGAGAGAGAGAGAGAAAATCAAGACAGTGAGCAACTTCTCGTTCGATTTCGGTCCAGGATGTTGATAGGTCTCTAATATCATCGTGACACAACATTCAAATCTTCTATCTTTCTATTTCTAGTCTCTCTCTCTCTCTCTCTCTCTCTCTTTCTTCTGAACGATTAAATTTCATGATACACCAAGCATAAGATCATGACTATTTCTCGAGTATATATATATATTTACTATATTCAATACTCAGTTATATTCACGCATTAGCAATTCGTGTTATCGCTAATCTTCTTAATGGTAATTAGCATTGTTATTAGCAATCGTAGTTCCCCTTTAAACGCCACGTTTTCAACGAGAACTAATAGAAAAGAGAGATAGAATGAGAGAAAGAAGAAAGATAGAGAGAGAGAGAGAAAAAGATGATTCTCCGTACATGACTATTGCCTGATCTTTCACGATCGATTTCTTCGTGTTTGTATCTGTGTGTGACACACATGGAACGTTTAATTCTATCCTATTAATGTATATATTTACTTGTATGTATTTGAATTCGTACGTGTACGAATATATCAGAAGAGACATCGTTTGGCCCCTATGACTTGTCCTCTACTTCTCTCTTTCTTTCTATCTTTCTTTTTATTTATTTCTTTTCTTCTTTCTTGATCTATGCTCTTATATTCAAATCACATCGAAGAGTTAAGCTCTGATCTTAACGGTACACAATCGGCTGAAGCAATTTATCCAAAATCGGATGATATAAATTTGTCTTATCGTTAATACGAAATGTATCATTAATAAAATGGAAATGTAAATATATAAAAATTAAATAAATAAATATAAATGATCTCGTATATTAAATATAATTTGAACGACGACACTTGACGACAATGACGAATATATAAACGAATATATATATACATATACATATAAAAGAAAGTAAGGGTAGTTGAATAATATCGGTCAGAAAAAGAAGGGGACGATTGTTATGTCGAGGTCTCTCGGAATCGTATCTACTTAAAAAAAAATATTCGGACAATACTTTCTCGTCGAACGGAGAACATTTAAATGTATGTATTCATACGCTCGTGTATTGCTTTGACGAGAGGTGTGGTCAAAATTATTCAAACTGACCCGGACTCCTTTTTTTCTTCTTGCTCCGGGACACTTTCTAGCAGAGTGGTGCGCGCCGCTGCACCCACGTACTCCTTTATTCCTTTCAACCACTCTTTACCCCACCTCGTCCTTCTCTTTCCATCCAACACGAGCCTCGTTCGTTCTATCCTTTTCTTTTTCTTTCTTTCTTTCTTTAGCCATTGTCCCATTAAGAAGGAACCAAATTCAACGTCGATGACTTCAGACCTTTTCAATCGATAATGACGTAACGACTAACAAACTACCTAATTTTATCTTTTTCATCGATACTCCGTTCCAGTAAACAAAAAAAAAAAAAAAACCCTCCTAGACCGGAAGTATAATGTTCGCTAAGAGGACGCTAACTGATTTGAATGAATTGCCAATGAAGAGGAGGACGAACCGAACGATCTAAGAAAATAGGATAACAGATATAAAGGATGTGAGAAGAGGATGAGAGGAGTGGTCGGACAAGAGACTAACAACCAACCAACCAACCAACCAACCTACCCACCCAAAAATTTCTATCCTACATATCATGAATGGACAGGGTCAAAGCTGGAGTCTCGATGCTACGGCATGCTCTCGTACAGTCTCTCGACGTACTATGACATATGGGGAGCGCAAAAACCACCAATACTGATCGATTGGACACCCTAACCAACCAACCAACCCCCTCCCCGCCCCACTCCTCATCATCCCGCTTTTTCTAACCTCGTAGTTACTCATATTTTCTCATAATGTTGAAAATATTTATATTATAGATTGAATTGTACCAGGTAAGTTCTTACCGATTTAAACAAAAATTAATTTTATTCTTGATTATACAATAAAAAAGAAAAAGAATGTTTAGAACATGTTAAATTATTATTTGAGGATGGAGAAATATTTGTTCTCGCGATAAATTAGGTTAATAAATCGGAAATTTTTTTTTTTTAGTAAATTCTATTAAAGAATATTTGTACTTATTATCGATATAAACAAATTACTAATTATTAAGCAAAATAATTGAATCAAATTCATTTAGAAATAAACAAAAAAGAAAAAAAAATAATCATAACGTGAACTTTCTCTGTCAGTCCGTCTGTTTTTAAATTGACTTTTTCTCCTTTAATTCTTTATAATTTATATCGAGAATACAATAAGATTGGGTAAAAATAAAGATCAAGGAAGCTCGATCTACGTGTGAACAATAACAACTTTCGACCCTTCGATCTCATCGCGTCCGATATATCGAAAGCTATAGAGAGACTAACGTCTATAAAGGTTTCTCTCTATTTCTCTCTCTCTCTTTCTCTTTCTCTCTCTTTTTCTATCTTCCGGCATCCTTCCAGTATAAAGTTGGTCTTTTCACTCGGCAGCAGGCCTCCGCTCCGGGGCTTAGGCCGCATTCGCACGATCCTCGACGCTGGGCCACCTTCGGCACGACCTCTCTCGATGCACCTACGGCGAAGGTTTCGCTCGTCGTGTCGTAGGTGGTCGTTTCGATGATGGTGTTGTCCGTTCTTGGCCACTGCACACGCACTAACACACACACATACACACACACGCATACACACGCACACAAATATCTATGGAAATACTAAGAATTCTTGATTTTATGAATAGGATAGGTAAACGTAACGGACAACAACGGTCATCATTAAAGGTAATTTCAAATGAAATAAAATTAAATGACAATAGAATATTTATAATGACCTCTTCAATATCTCGATCTTTCTCTCTCTCTCTCGAGAGAGAGAGATACGTTTCCACTTTCGAAATACTTTCCTCGATTATCATTGATCAAGAATTCCGTGAAACTATAGTGCGGACAGTGAACGCAAGTAGGCTTGCGTTTATTCTCGATGGAAAGTTCAGTAGCTCTTTCGATCTTTCGAGATCCCTCCAACTAGAAGATCTACGACTACCGTATGGCAATTTAGTTCGTATATACAAGAATATATCTGTACACGTATGTGTATATGCATGTGCATGCATGCATGCATGTACACATAAATGTATGTATGTATGTAAGTGTGCACATAAGGAGGGCATCCTAGTAAGTAAGAAGATACTTCGTTATCTTCTCTTTCAACTATTATCCACCACCTCCACCTCTCAATCCTCCTCCTCCTCTTCCTCCTCTTCTTTCTCCTTTACTTCTTCTTTCTAATTCTCTTCTTTCATTGTATTATATTATATCCAAAAGTCGTACGCGCGCTAATAGAAATCACGAACGATTGTAATGGGAATAAACGTCGTTATTATCCCTTATTAAGGTGTATCTCTACGCGTACGTTACCACGGAATAAGTGACCATAGTAGAATAACTTATTGTTAGAGAAAGAGAAGAGATCAAATACGAAGAAATCAACTAACTAAGAAGAAAAAGAATAACGAACCTACGAACGAACGAACGAACGGAGAAGGAAGAGAAGGAGGATGAGGAAGGGTCAGGCACTCGTTTGCCCCGACGAAAGTTCATCGGTACGGTTAACCGCTCAGCCACACGGTCATGCACGATGCATCCTATTTTTTTCTATTTCCATTTCTTTTTATTTTGTCTTATTCAAAAGAGAAAGAGAGAGAGAGAGAGAGAAAATACCAACTTATTCCGCCCTTCCTTCTACACCCCTCTCATTCCCTTTCCCACTCTCTCTCTCTCTCTCTCTCAGTTTACCCTCCCTATAGCAAAACAGGAGCAAGTAAGATAGAAAAGCAAAGAGTCTGTAGAGTAGGTAAGGTACGTCGGTGGCTGTACGTCTCTTAAACGTCTGCAAAGTCGAGTTTAGACTCCGCGCTAGTCCTCTTAAAAGACGACGACTACGATGAAGAAGAAGAAGAAGAAGCAGAAGCAGAAGAAGAAGAAGAAGAAGAAGAAGAAGAAGGAGGAGGACGGTGCGACACACAACACACGACGACGACGACGACGACGACAACGACGAGAGAGTCGTGAGCGAATCGTGCCTTCGGCCTCGCTCTCCTAAGGTACTCCATAGCCGGCTCTCTGCTCCCGATATATAGGGCAACCGTAGAGTCTCACGGTTTCTGCGAGCTATTCATCTGCATGCACTAGCCCCCCCCACCCCCCTCCTCACCCGTTCCTACTCCCCCTCTTTTCCTCCTGCTCTTCCACATCCACCTCGTTCCTCTCCCTTTCCTCTTTTCCTTCATCCTCCTTCATCCGACCGCTGCTACCACTACTATCGCCATCGCCACCTACCCCCTCCCCTACCCCTCCACCTCCTTCTCCTCTTCATCTTCAACCGTCACCGTTTCTCTTCCTCGACTCCTTCGACCGCACGTCGACACCGGGCCTCTTCTCTTCTCTTCTGCCGGCATAAACGACGACTACGACGAGTACTACGATGGTTCTTCGGCAAATTTATCGATACCCGATAGCTTCGTCTCTTTCTTTCTTTCTTTCTTTCTTTCATACTTTTTTTGACTCTTGTTTTCTTGTGTATTTCTTATACAGGTATGCATGCGCGGATAATATTGGTAGAGGATGGCGTACGCGCGACACCGTTTTTCGAGAAGCCTTGCTTGCTTGCTTGCTTGCTTGCTTGCTTGCTAAGCTAACTGCTCGTTCGTGGACGAATAGCTAATTACCGAGATCCTCGTTACCACGAGCCAGTTGGTAAGCTAAGAAAGAAGAAGAAGAAGAAGAGGAAGAAGAGGAGCAGGAGGAGGGAAAGAGAAAGGATAAAATGGGGTGGAAACGAAGAGTCCGATGACGGGGTAGGTGAGGTATTGAAAACAATCAATGATTATTAGCTCCAGATTTTTGTCGATTTAAAAAAAAGAAGTAGAAAAGTGGGTTACTGGAACTTCTCATACCTTTTCTTTTTCTTTTGATTTTTCTTGACTTTTCTTTAGGATTTTTGTTGTCGTTAGTGAACGTCGAAAATCAGTATAGGCTACTACAACCAACCAACGACGACGTTGTTGAGAAGAACAGATTCGAGAGAAAGAGGAATTTCAATTTCGACTAGAGAGAAAGAGAATAATCGTGGATCGTAATCGGTTCATCATCAAAAGGGACACACCGTTCTCCTCCTACTCTCTCTCTCTCTCTCTCTCTCTCGCGAAAAGCAGGAAGCCTGCGGTCAGCACGGCCGAGACGAATGGAAAATTGTTTTCTGGAATCTTTATCGAAGAGAACGACTTCTGTCTCCGCAACGCTGCCTTTGTCCTCCGGTCTAGGGAGCAAAAGGAGAAATGGCGAACAGGAGGAGGAAGAGGAGGAAGAGAAGGTGGTGGACGTGGAGGAGCAGGAGGAGGTGGAGGTGAAGGAAGAGGAAGAAGTGGAGGAAAAGAAGAATCAGAAGGAGGATAGTAATAGTAGTAGTAGTAGTAGTATTAGTGACTAAGTGAAAGAGAGAAAGAAAAAGATGGAAGGCCGTGGTGTCTCTTAACCGGGAGAATAATAGAAGTAGGAAGCAAAAGAGCGTCGTTGTCTTCTTCCTCAACAACGTCCTCGTCGTCGTCGTCGTCTTCGTCGTCTTCGTCGTCGTCGTCGGCGCCGGCTGAAAAAAATCGGCAAAGCACATTACACGAAATCACAATGTTTAATGAAAATTGCGCGGGCGTCTTTACCCGAGGCAAATTCTACTCTCTCAGTCTATCTCTTTCTATCGTATAACTTAGACTCTAGACTCCTACGGACGAATCTCGAACGTCCTCGTGTGACTTCAGCTACCGCCGCCGAATCGTGACGATGCAAAGCGGTATTCAGATTGCACTCTTAGCGGTTTCGCCGACTTCTTTTTCTCTCATTTTTATAAATGTCTTTTTTTTTTCTTCCTTTCTTTCTTTCTTTCTTGCTTGCTTTCTTGCTTGCTTTGCTCTATCTCTGTCCGTCTTGTTAGTTTTCTTGCTTACTTGCTTGCTCGCTTGTCAACCGACAAAACACGGACCTCTTTTGTAATCGTTGGTCAGGCAGGCGCAAGCCACTGGCTAACGATAAGAAACGTTACGACTATTTTAAAGGATTACATTTTAGCCGAACACTTTCTCTACAAATTTTCTTTGTCGTTTGTAATTTATTATAAGAGAGAAGTTATCATTGTATTTGTAACATTTAATGTCGAAGACAGTAGCCCTGTAATACAACAACAATGTTAACTAATATGCTTATTTTCTTATTCATATATATTTCTCCACTTTATATTAAATATTTTTGATGATATGATCCTTGATAGTAACACTTATATTATAATTAAAATTTACGAATAATATACGAAATATAAACTTAAGAAAATAATAATTAATTATTATACGTAATTGTATGAAAAAAAAAGAAAATAATATGATCTAATACAAATAATAAATACAAAAAATATTACAATGTTTAGATTGATTTGATTTGATTTTTTCGAGATGCATATATACACGCTCGAGACGAATTTTATTTAATTTAGCGACGTCCTTATAATTTCGTAAGCAACATTCACACGTAACGCAAAGTGAAATCGATAGAATTGGCGTCTATATACATATATGTAAGTAATCACTTTAGAAATAATATATTCTATTTGTTTAGTTTTGTTTTTTTGTAATATGTACATAACATACGTGTGTTGAAGCACCGTTTCTTCGTTCCACGCTCGTTCAGCTTTTATCTACCGGCCGTAAAAGCACCTATCTAATGAGGACGCTTAGCTCTCTCGGTGGTTTACACGTTACTCCCTCGTATTACTATCAATTACTCCGCAAACACGAATGGAACATCGATTACGTTAAGACTCTGCTCTCTTTCGACGCCTTAACGTTCTTATTAACTGCGAGAACTATCGAATTACTTGCTCAGTCCTAAGCTAAGAGTAATATACATATTTTTCTCTAATCTCTAAACATATCTTTGTAACTTACCCACATACTTTTCTTATCTTTCGTTAAATTATTCAATTTTACAGAATTTCTCGGTTAATTCGTAACTAAAAATTACAAAAAAAAAGTAATATAAAATTTTAATATCATAAAAAATTGTAAATGAAAACTTATGTCATAATTCAGAAGGGATTATATTATTGAATAAGTTTTTTTTTTTCTTTTTAAATTACAATTATATTATTTCCAATCTTTCGTAGAACTTTCATATCTCGATATAAATGAAAATATAAAGAAAAATTAAAAAAAAAAAAAATCCACTCTTCGTAGAATAAATCGTATCAATGTTTTCTTACAAAATACAAAAATAACTTCCACGATATGAAATTTCAATATCTCGATATTTAAAAAAAAACATATATACACACATTACACAAACGTTTAAAATAATTTCGTATCTAAAAAGAAAAACGATGAAAAAAAATCGTCGTATTAGAAATAACGTGTAAAAGCGATTTCTAAATGTGTTAAAAAAGGAAAATAAAAAATAGGTGAAAGAAAGAAAAAGAATAATAATAATAATAAGAATAAGAAGAAGAAGAAGGATCTTTCGATACTCTCACGTGTTCAATGAAGAAAGAGAAAGAGAGAAATAGATATAGCTATCGAGGAAACCGCTTGCTCTCCTATAACGGAGTTACATTTCGAATCGTTACCGAAACGACGAGATCGTTATCGAGTATATACGGATGCGCGATATATCAGCGCTGCCCGAGATTTGCAACGCGGCTCCATGTTCAAGGATGCCGCGGCCTGGTGTACAAATCTCGGTGCAAATATCACCGTATTCACCGCGAGTTGCTTACCAACGTCTTCGTCGTTTACCAAAATGTCAAGCTTGCTATATTCCCTCCAATCGGATCGAAGACCCTTTAACACCCTATCGATTTCGATCTCTCCCTCTCTCTCTCTCGTTCTCTTACCGTTCTTTTATTTGTTCCATTTTGCTAAAAGATACCTCGAAAAGTTGTTGATATTATTTAGACAAATTCCACAACCTTTTATCTTTATTATTATTATATATTTTCCCTTTTTTATGACTTCGAGGGATCCCTTTACAATCGTTTAACATATGTTTTTAAAATCTATTTGCTTTACTATTTAATATTATCAGATTGTATTAACAAATAGACAACTATGTATAATGCATCACCGTAGTAAATCTATAAATCTACAAAATAACAGATAAAAAAGTATATATAATATTATGGAAAAAATAGTATCAAACTTTGACCGTAATAAAAAGAAAACCGTAAAATAAACGTATAGAAAAAATTATAGTGATCTTCGTTAAATATTGAAAATAAAAATTCTCATCAATGTACACAAAAAATGAGAAGAAAATTTCTTTTACTGTTTTAAAGAGAGATAAGGGATATTTTCTTTTTCCTTCTTTTTCTCAACAATATTTAAAAAAAAAAAAAAACATTTTTGTTACACACAGTTACAGTTACAGTTACAGTTAAAACGAATCCAAATGACAAAAAAATTCTCTAGAAAATATTCTAAAACTTGCATTTAACACGACAGGTATAATACATTGATCAAAATTCGGAATAATCATTTGAGATTAAAAAAAATGAAACGACGAGTTGAAGAGGGGGGATGCGTAAAAAAAAATAGTACGATTCTTGTTAGACGTATCTTCTCTCGCGGAATTGAACAACGTTTCCCGATGAGAAGAACGATGAAATATCAGAAGAAAAATGAAAAGAAAAAGAAGAAGAAGAACAACAACAACAACAACAAGAATAAGAATAAGAATAAGAATAAGAAGAAGAAGAAGAAGAGAAGAGCCGCGAAGCTGCTGTTGGCTAGGGGACTGGCTGCCCGATCCCGAGACTCGAAGTGAAAGTTAGATGTGTGGGCACGGGATGCGCACGAATTCATTTTTTCGGCCTCATCGCAAACTTTTTTCCCCTTCGGTCTTAGCATCGGTTCCCATGTAGGTATATACCGTCGACCTAGCCTATATGGCCGGCAAGCGCGCGATATCTTGGCGCAAGCACACTAACACACTCGTGTGGACGAGCGAACACGTACGCGTGCATGCACGTGCTGCACGAGCGTGGGTCCCTCATTCTCTTTCTCTTTCTCTCTCTTTCACCTTTCTTGCGTATTATCATCTCTCTCTCTCTCTCTCTCTCTCTTTCTCACTCACTCGCTCACTCTTTCTAACACACATATACATAACACATATATACATATAGTAACACGTACACGTGCTGCACGAATCTTTTCTTCCATCTCTTTCTCCCTCTTTCCTCTCTTTTACCTTCTTGCGTATCACCATCATCCTCTCTCTCTCTCCCTTTCTATTTCTTTCTCTTTCTCTCTTTCTCTAACACATATAATAGAAGAGCAGCGGCAACTTGTACCGTCCGCTACTCCCGTGGCCTGCCTTCTAGCCGTGACTTATCGGCCACCTCCGCGCACCTTAGACGCGTCCCTAAGCATACATTTCTCTCTCCATCTCTCTCTCTCTCTCGCTCTCTTTTTCTTTCGATAGTGTAGTACTCGTTTGTTGTAGTGGTAAACCCCGATTCCATAGACGACGTCTCGATATCGTTGCTCGTGGGATCGAGAACGAAACGTTTCGGGCGTCTCGACGCTCACAACCACCATCAGCAGCCCCCCCTCCCCTCCTTCTCTCTTCTTCCACTTCTTCCTTTTCATCTTCTTGCGCACTGATGTTTATCGTAGAAAGCACCTGCGCTCGATTCCCGGTTTAGATCGTAAACGAGAATAGGCTGAAATATTTGCCACAATTTAACGGATTCCCCCGGTCAATCGGTTTTCTTTTTCTTCTTCTTCTTTTTTTTTTAATTATTTATCCTTTCTTCTAAAATATAACATTGCAAATTACATTTGCCTAATATTCTTTTACGAAATTATTCGATGTAGTAGGTTTTAAACTGAGGATGCATACCGTATTTCTCTTAAGATAGGATCTCTTTCTCATCGTAATTAGAACGATGATTGGGATTTTCTCGTGAGCCTAACTAAGAAGGTGTATGTATTGGTATATCATCAAGTATCTCTCTCTTTTTCTTCATCTCTCTCTCTCTCTCTTTCTCTCTTCCTTACTCTTTCTATGTCGAGGCTTGTATCGGAGAACGTGGATCTGGTTTGTTGCTTCTGTTGCTTCCGTTCTTGTTGCTTCTGGTGAACACGAGAATTGATTGAAAACTAGACGAGGAAGACTTTGATGTTGTCTTTTATTTGTTAATTTCGATGAGCAACGAGAAGAGAGAAACTGTTTTCTTAAGGTTAGATAAAGAATATTTCTAAAGAATGTAGTATATGTAAGTATATATGTGTGTGTATGTGTGTGTGTAGGGAAAAAAGGATGAGCTCGACAAAGAATAAGGGAGTCTATAGATTCAACCTGCCATAGCTATCACGATGTCTTCTTTTAGCAGTGTACCAGAGCAGGGTCGTCGACGACGAAAACAATAATGTACTGGAACGGTGGTCTGGAAGGGGGTAAGGGGTGGGCGGTGGTGTTATCGATCGAACCGTCTCGAAACAATGACTTCGTCTAGGACACCTAACAAATGATCTTCTTCTTATCGGTCATAGGAGGGTAACGCAAAAATCACGGTCAGCTTTTCTCTTTTCGATCATGAAAATCGTTAAATACCGAGACGGGAAAATGATCGCTTACGTTAGAACTTCCCTTCGATCTTTTATGTTTATCGGAAAGCTAGATATTTTTTTTTAGAAATTTCGATCACTTTCTTTTTTTATTGTTCTTATTAAACGTTAATTTTAAGTGATACGGGACATCGCAATTATTTGTCGAATAATTCGTGTGAATGATTGATAATTAAGCGAAATATTTTATTAAATAATTGTATTCAATTATTGAGTGAAAATAATATTAAGAATATGGAATATGTTTATTTATTTATTTATTTAATAATTACGAGTTTTCCGAACAATTTGATATTTACTTTCAATGGTTCAAATTTCCCAGACATTACATTATTTTTATAATTCCTGATTTAAAAATTTAAAAAAAAATTATCTTTAACCATAAATTTCAAATATACTTAATACAAAACAAAACTAAATCGGTGTACAAAAATGTAATAACATTTGTCGTGTTTCGATACAAATTTTATATATCGACGAGAAAGAATCTCTTTGTATCTGTGTATGTATGTAAAAGGAACAAAAAAAAAACAGAAAAAGAGAAATAAAATAAAGGAAAAATTAAGGAAAAAGAAATATTATAGTGAAACAACAGGATCATCGAAACGAGTAACGTTTGCACGTGACTAGTTCTGATATGTATATGGCCATTGGCGAATAAGCAGCTCTACTCCAAGCCAATCAACTCGCATAATGGAGATCGATAGCCATAAGCCGATCGTGAAGCGAACGCTATATTCCTATGTATAAGCTCGTGCTCGTAACATGCCACTCTCTCTCTCTCTCTCTCTCTCACATCACACACACACACACACATATACACACTCTCTCTCATTTATCTATCTATCTATCTATCTATCTCTTTCTCTTTCTCTTGCTTTACATAGAAGGAGGATGTGATTTTCGAAACTGCTCCTTCGTGCGTCCACGAGAGACAGATATTACGTTGATTGAGCGAAACGATAAGCTATCGATATATCTCGATCGAACGAAAGATCGTTCAAACGAGACCCGCGATTTACTTTTCCAAATCCTAACTTTGGTCAATACCTTTACATATGAACACAAATAATAAACAAACAAACAAAAAAAAGTACGATAAATATAAATAAATCGCATAATTTTTCTCATTTTTCATCGATTCAATATTATACTTTTTTTTTTTATTTATTCTTAATCGATAATAATGTTTATAACAATGAGAAAAAGAAGAAACTTATCGATCGTTTCCAGGAAGGATTCGTAAAAATCGTAAATCGTAAGGAATATTTTAGAAATGTGGATAGGAAAGAAAAAGAAGAAAAAAAAAAATGAAGGTATATAGGAGTACTTCGAAGGTCGCGTCTCGCGATAAGAAATACTTCCATATTTCTTTTGGACTTTGCCGAGAAGTCCGTTCTTATCGTTGAATAAACGAAAACTAAAACGGAAATTAAATAGAAAAAAAAAAAAAATAAACGTAGGAAGGACCGGACTAACGGACAAACCTTTCAAAGATGAAATACAAGCACTGTCCACTGTGCCCCACCTGTATCCTTATCTGAAGCAAACATTAGATGTGTCCTATCTCTGTTACGTAGAAAAACTTGGGTTAGAAATACTCAGTCGGTTAAAAAAAAAAAAAGAGGAATAAGAAAAAATAGAAAAATTTGGAAGAAAATGAAATGGAAGAAGAAAATAAATGAGGAAAAAGACGATTTGTATAAACAGCGTCGAAACACGTGTCACGTGTTTATTGTAAGTGTGTAACTTACTTACTTACTCTTTTCTATCCTCTGTCATAATATACCTTAGAACATTAGAATCGATCGTGCAACTCTCGAAGAAAGCAAATAATACGAGTCGGCGTTGAAACGCATAATGCAATGACGTGTAGCAAGCAACGAGTAGCAGCAGCAGCGCGATGGATGCACCGACGATGCATAGAGAGAACCACACAAGGGCCTGCGTGGAGGAGAGTGTTAAGTGAAAGTCAGGTAAAATCCCTGACCACGATGCTCTCCGACCCTCCCATTTGCCTCACTTAGCCGTTGAAAGGCGCGTTGCTGAAGAGAAGAAACAGCCAAGAACGTCTCTGAGCCACGTGGCCCCGCGTGCCGCGAGAAACCACCTACGTTTTATAATTTGATAATATTATTTTAACCTAATTTTTATTATTTATTATTTTATTCTCGTTAATATAATTGTTTTGTATTACAAAAAAAGATTTTTATCGTAATATAATTTTGTTTTAATTCGATCGAAATAAATTCGAAAAATTGTGATAAGTAAACCTTGGTAATTGTCACCGACATGTTAATTAAATTGAACAAATAAAGAAATTTACCATACCGTCCGTGGACAAATTGTAAAGCAAAAAACGAATAAAATAAAATAAAAAGAAAGTAAAATTGTATTTTCGATTTTAACACGAGAAGTAGAATAATTAATTATTGAACCCACGCGTTACATTTACATTACAAGTATTATAATAAACGAAGTTTCACGAAGTAAAGCAAATTACGGATCGTTTTAACACGCCTAACTAAACGTCTAACATTGAGCTCAGAATGTTTAACTCAGGACAGTAAGAAGAAGAAGTGGCGTCCGAGGTTAGATTTTGAGCTGGTGTCAACGACAAAAGATTTTCGTGAGAGTTCTGGGGACAGTCGTGGTGGGCATAATGCACGCCCGGATTAGGATCATCGAGGATGCTTTTGGACCACCCAAAAGGGAAGGAAATCGCGCGTGGAATCACCTTCAGGATTACTTCCTTCGCGACGTGTGAGCAAGAAAGGCGTAGGTGTCCCATCGATCCTAACTTAAATGTCCGAAAGAATTATCCTTCGAAGGGTGGTTGTTGTCCTTCCTTTTCAAGTAGCCCTACTATAAATCGCGATCAGTAATCATTTTCTATACCTGCATTTGAATCAAACTTTTCTTATTGTGAACACATATGGTCTTCTTTATTGTTCTGTTATTTTTTAAAGTGATTATGATAATTTTTATTCTTCAAGTTTCTCTTTTCTTTTCTTTTCTTTTTTCTTTGGAACATTATGATTTATTATCCCGTAGCTGGCTTTGATCGAATATGATCGTTACAATTATTTTCTTTTCTTGAGAATACAATTTGTATTTTTTTTATTTTTTATTTGGAAATTGTTTTATAATTTATTTATTTATTAATATTATTGTTGGTCATTTATATTTATAAATGTAAAGTTTCGTATTATAAACGAAATGATTATAACAAACACGATCAATGATCCCAATCCCCCTTTTCAAAGCAACAAGTTTCTCTGCTCGATCTCCCATTCCAAAAACCATATGGAATATAATTCGCAAACATGTAATTTCATGACTTCCTTAGAAAATTCTTGCCATACTCTCGTATCGATCTCTTAACACCGGTTTAGTTCGACCTTAAAAAGAAGAATAAAATCGTCCATGCTGAATGAGAAACATCGAAGGTTCCCATGAACCTAACTGTTCGATTGCCCGGACCCAATATTTGAGATCTCTGGTTTCAATCGAAAATCAACGGCGAGAGAGAAAGTACATTTGAGCCGCTACAAAAGAAGACAGGTATGTACGTAAGTAGAAAGAAAGAAAGAAAGAGAAAGAAAGAAAAACATGAAAAAAAGAATGAGAGAAAAAAAGAGAGAGAGAGAGAGAGAGAAAAAATCCTAGACAAAGATTCCAGGTTCAACAGGAACACAGAAAAAGAGAGAGAGAGAGAGAGAGGAAGATATAAAAAAACTGTCTGCCCTAACGGATTCTAGGGTGGAAGGGCCCACCAGCCAGCCAGTCAGCCCTTAGTGGGGTAGCAAAGGTAAAAAACAGCGAATAGGATGTCGAGAATTTTTACAACAGAAAGAAAGAAAGAGAGAGAGATATATATATAGATAGATACGTACACATATCCATTAACGTTATCTCTTTTTATCTTATTACGTGTCACATCTCTCGAAAAAGTACCGTTAATAATTTTCGAACTGAACGGAAAGTCTATTCAAACTTATTCTATATATATATATTTGACGATATTTTTATATCTATCCTAAAAATAATTATAACGATCAAAAAATGTATTTAAAAAAATGTAGCAGTAGAAGAAGAAGAAGAAGAATAAGAATAAGGAAGATTAATATAGAAGAGAAAAAATATCTACGACTCAATCCTGTTCGCTCATATGATTCTCGTAATATAATTATCTTCCCCCCCTCGGCCCCTCCCCCTCCCTCCTACACATCGCATCAACGTACGATTTCTTACTCTCTCATTTTTACTCTCGGTAAACGACGATTGTCCGTCTCTACGTTACACTCTTATCTTTACGATATTTGCGTGCATTATCTTGCCGAGCTACGGTATACACAGAGGTCCGGGATTTCTAACGAGTCCGCATCGTTTTCGTACGTCGTTCTTCGTCTCGTTGTAAAAGATGCGACAAAGATAGATAGAAAAAATAAAAGAGAAAGAAAGAAATAGAAGGAGGTAAAGGGGAGGGGGTAGTAGGAGTAGAAGAAGGAGGAAGAGGAGGAGGAGGAAAATAGGTGAACATAGAGAGAGAGAGAGAGAGAAAAAAAAGTAAATGAAATAAACTCCGAGGCTTTTCTTTATCTCGCGAGGAAGAATTAATCCGGCGGCGAAGCTGTGGACAAGATATTTTCCTTCTCTTTTCTTTTATCTTCTCCTTTCTTCCTTTTCTTTTTATTCTTTTTCTCATTTTTTTGTCATTTTTTTTTTATTCTTTTCCTTTCCGAGGGCGGCGTCGCATCGAAAAATAATCGTAGTTTCCCTCCCCTTTCATCTTTCTTCTCCCTGTCACCCTTCCTCTCCTTCAACAAGAATCTCTATCTCTCTCTCTCTCTCTCTCTCTCTTGCTCCCCGTTATGACGTTACGCTGCTAATTAGCATAGTCATCCACAGGTGGTTGATCGTGAAATATATCGCCAGTTTGGTATATGCATATACATTTATATATATAAATGTATATAATGTAAAACGTTGGTATAGAAAGAGAGAGAGAGAGAGAGAGAGAGAGAGAGAGAGAGAGAGACGTATATATACGTTAGTGTTTCTGTATGTGTGTAGTATATATATATAGGTTTATGCGAATAAGAATGAGCGTTCGCGCGTCTTAGGAGTCAGAAAGGAGTTCTTGGAGAGATAAAGGAGAAAAGTTTCTTTCGTGCTAGCAATTTTCTTCCTCGTCCTTGCTACTAGGAATCTACCATTTCTGTCTACATCCTCGTTATCCTTTCCTTCCTTCCTTCCTTCCTTTCTTTCTTCCTTCCTTCCTTCTTATTATAGATAGTTACTTACTTGCTTGCTTGCTTGCTTGCTTGCTTGCTTGCTGACTGAATGACTGACTTCCTTCCTTGATTCTACTAACAAATCTAACGTTAATTATTTAAACTCATAGTCATCGACAAGAAATTATCATAAGCTTCATTGCGATTTCATCCTACTGACATTTTATCCGTTTCTGATTTCTCAATCTCCTTGTGTATGTGTGTATGTGTGTATGTGTGTGTGTCTGTGCACCACGAACGATTGGAATTTACCGAAGAAACTCCTCTTCGGTACGTGGCAAGAATTTCAATCGTTAATTTATGTATATCGTTTTGATAATCGATATTTTATTTAACTAGGGATAATTTGAACACGATTTCGAGAAGATGTTTAACGTATATCCACGAACGATATGTAACGATTCGTTAATGTATATATTTTTTTGATTAATTTTTACGTATTGTTAGATTATTATTTTTCTTTTTTATTTGATATCATAAGAATAGTGTGTCGTGTTTAATTAATTGTTTTGGAATTATTTTAATTACTTTATTATATCGTCATAAGAAAATTATTTTTTAATTTAATATTTTTAGAAAAATAATACGTAAAAATTAATTAATATTTGATATCGATATTATTATTAACATTAAGGCAAATCATTTATTACATTAATATTGTAAAAATTATAACGAATATTAAAATATATCAATAAACATCGAAATAAGATGATTGATTTGAAAAATAAAAAAAAAGAAGGGAAAAAAAAGGAGAGAAAAAAGAAGAAAATAAAAAATAAATGACGAAACGCGTCGAAGAACAGAAAATAACATTTTCCAAGTGAAATGACGGAAAATCTATACGTAGCGTCCATGGACACCACTAATTCTATGCAATTTGCACAATTTGCATAATCGAGTATAAGATGAGGACTTTCTTTTGCCAATTGGCTGGCACCGAGAGAGAGAAGAACCGGCTCCGACGTTCCCGTTTATCTCGCGGCTCACGTTTTAAATATCGAGCATGTATATAACGAAAAGAGAAAGAGATAGATAGATAGATAGAATGAGTTGGTGAGAGAAAGAGAAAAAAAAACAAGAAAGAAGAAGAGACAGCCGATCCTCTCTCGACGTTGTCCGTGCCTTCGACAATGAACAAGTCCACTTTAAAACAAAGGGTCCTATCGGGATAAACGCTTTTTCAATACGAGGAGAGACTAGCATGAGGGCTGTCCACTGCAGACACCGATGCTACGCCATGATTAACTTCAAACGACGAAAACGTCCACGTTTTCCTATTATATTTCAACTAAAAAAAAAAAAAAAAAATTAGACACATTTTTTTCTACAAACCGTAACCCCCACCCCCACCCTCAACCCCACATCAAACCCCTCTCCCCGATCTCTCTACATCCCATTTTCTCTCCCTCTCTCTCTTTTTCTAGACTCGACGTATGTATTACACACATACCTGCACACACACACACACACATAAATGTATACACACATTAACTCGCTTTCTCTCTTTTACTTCTTTTCAGGTTCTGGTACTCGAGCTGTCGGGACTCTTATCTTATCGTACCACGCGGAAAATTGTTCGACGCTCTAGGTCCAACGTTTCGTTCGTTAGGTGCCAAACAAGTTATACCGTTCGTTAATTAATCGATTAATTATTTTCATCTTCTTTAGAAATTGATATACTCTTACAATTGATCATTTCTTTTTTTATTCGTTACTCTCTCCGTCGTTTGACTTCAATGATTTACGATAAGATAGAAATAAAAATGAATGATAATTAATTAAAATAAACCGATTTCATTCGACTAGATTTTTATTCATTTGTATTATATTTAATCGTATATATTAATTATTTGTTTATAATTACTATCATTTATTTATTTATCAACTCTATATATTATCATTTTATATACGGTATTTCACTTGTGTTGAATTTTTTTGATCGATTGATCGATAATATCGAAAGTTAAGAATCTTTTGTTGACCTAATTTTCTAAGATATTGGAAAGGACGAGTCTAACGAAACGTTTTTGCGTTTAATCGGTAACGAGAGGAGGTCTTGTAAGGTGCAGGCTGAGTGAAGTAAGAGAGTAAAGAGTCAAGCAGAGGCAAACAGGCAAGCAAGCAAGCAACCAAGCAACCAAGCAAGCAAGCAAGCAAGCAAGCAAGCATAAGCTAGCAAGCATGCTAGCAGGCAGGGCCAGTTTCTCACAGAGCCATCGAGACTTTCTCTGTACGTCGTGGATTTTTCCTAGCGTATTCGTATAGGTCGTGCCACGGGGTCAGGAATGCCCTTAATAAAGTAACCACGCCGCGAGTATCCTCGCGACGCGAATCTTCTCGTTACGCGTCATGCTTACCCGAACTCTGAATGTCAATTTTATACATACTACTCTGACTAAATTATGTTGTCTCTTTGTTAACCTAACAGCTCTCTTGCATTTTCATCTACATACATATACATATATATATATATGTGTATGTATGTGTTTATTCGTTCCTTGATAATATGATGTTTAAATAACATTTTTCATTGAATTAATTTGTATTATTTTACGATTATTTTTCAAGTGAAACTTTTTTCTAACCGATGACGTTCAAATTTTATGAAACGACGTTAAAAGAGAGGGAGTATAAATGTAATAGAGATATAATCTATAGATGATCGACTATTCAACGAAATTATTGTAATGTTTTAATGTTATGTTGGTCGTACGCGAATGTGTTTATCGATTGATAGTTATTGCGAGATGCGTTTTTTTATGATAAAATAAGTGGATATGTGACGTACCTCGAGAATGTTCAGCATATCGTAAATGATTGTTAATTAATCGAAGAAAATGTTTATTTTAATTTAAAAACACGGAGTATAAGCTCTACGTTCCTTCTTCATCGAAAGCAAACAATAAACTGAATCGTTTGTCCTCTTTGAAAGTACTTTTATTGAATGTTGTTTATATGACTTTACTAAGGTTAGATGTGTATAACCGAGTATAATATTCGTAATAAATAGAATTTTCTTGGTCGAAAAGTCACGTAAACAACGTTCAATAAAAGTACTTTCATAGAGGACAATGCGTCAGTTCACTGTTGGATTCCGAAGAGGAAGGTACGTTAAATTTATATTACGTGCTTCTGCACTACATATACATATTTTTTGATTAATTAACAATTATTTAAGATATATATCGTACAATCTAATATACTTTATTAATATTTGGAATTGTTTATACGTATATATATTTGTTTAAACGTTCCCGATCAGTGATGATTTTTAATTGAAAATTAGCATCTAATAGAATATCAGATTGAAATTATTTAATATTCAAAGTATTTTAATAGATATGTTATTTTTTTTAAACAAATATATTTCGTATTATTCTCACTTTAATGGGTATTAAAGTAATTCTGATAAAAAACATTTAAATGATAATTAAATCGAAGGATAACAGATCAATTGTTAAACATGAAAAAGTACAAATATATTTTTTAGATATAATTTAATTTAGCATTAGATTTGACAATGAATTTATTCGAGAACTAATTTCGATAATATCAATCGAGGTGTCAAGCAATAACTTATTTTACTCTTCGTATCGTTCTAATCATCTAAACAATCCAATTACCATCAATTAGCAATTGATCGACTTTATTCTCTTTCTCTTTCCCTCTAATTAAATTCCTATCTTGTAATTAAGCTTTAATTTGTGAATGAATCTCTATAGATCAATAACGTTTTCCATACACATTTAAAATCAAAACTATTTATACATATCTACATTTATTCAATTAACAAAATATATTATCAAATTCGAATGAAAAATGTTTTATAATCAAATGAAATTGAATAATCAAGAAAACACGAATGAAGTCAGACGATTAACATTAATGAAATGGAATAAATCTACCTGGTGTCTTCACCAAGACCAAACGAGGAGAGATCATAGATAAGAGTCGTGCAAAAGCAACACACGCACACACACACATACACACATATACATAGATATATCGTAAGCGGTACTTATACAGTAGAAAGAAATATGTGTGTGTGTGTGTGTGTGTATGTCCGGTCACTCACGTTCTTCTTTATACATATATACATATAAATATATTTTTTTGTCTCTCTCAAACTGTTAACTTTCCCAAGTAAGTAAGTAAGTAAGTACTTCTTCTCACCTAGCGAAACGTACCGGGTGTCTTCGAAGTTGCAGTTTCAAAAAAAGGATGATTCGTTATCGAATCTATTCTCTCGCGTTTCTCGGAAGCTGATATTAAACGTTAGTCGAGAACAATGGCCGATCTTTACGCTCGATCGCATAGCAATAAATAACAAGCTTCTATACATTGTCAAATATCTCTCTGTGCCACCTTCTTCTCGTACGATAGTTCGACTTAATGTAAGGTAACGATTGTAAATATCGTTACGTTATGGCATTATATTTCATCTTGATACTCTACCTTCTTACCATACAACTATGACGATCTTTACGAGTCTTTTCTGTCGTCAAACGATTATCATAATATTTCTTAACATGAATTTCCGCAAGACATTAGTTCATAATAAGAAGAAGAAGAAGATAAAAAATCTTATTACCATAAAATTAATACGAATTTAAATGACGAATCGTGTGTTTAGAAATAATTTTCAAATATATACAACGTAATATAAGATGATTATGAAATAATAATATGAGTTTGATACTTTGCGAAATCGATTAACTCTTTGTGGGGTACGGTGGGATTAAAAGTGTCCCACTTTTTGGATGCACACCGTAATGCATGGTGGAACATTTTTAGTCCCACCTCGAAATATTGCGATAGTCGCATGCGCATAGGTTTAGATTTTCCTTTTATTCACGTAAAGCAGTTGGAAATATCTTCGACACAAATGTTACAAATGTAATTCAACTCTTACACCTTTTATATATTTTGTTACATTACGTGATACCATTATTAATAAAAATATATCAATTAAATTTCTATGCAACATCGAGGCTATTTAATTATCCGAAATTCAGTGGCGCAAAGAGTTGAAACAAAACTATCGATAACTGTTACGTTTTAAATCTATCAATTTCGAGATCACAGTCGTTCAAAGTGGGAGCAGCAGGTGGGAGGGATGGTGATGGTGGTGTATCCGAAGAAGGAGTAGGATGAAGAAGAAGAAGAAGAAGGTGGTGAAGGTAGTGGAGGAGGGGGAGGAGGTTGGTACGTGAAACTGTTGAGGACTTGGTTCCACAAGGCGGGGTGGCGCGGAGGAGGATGTGAGGGCGTGAGACTCCTCGAGTGTGGGAGAGTACAAGGCGCATTATGGAAGAAGTTGGAACGTAGACGACGACGACGACGACGACGACGTCGACGACGACGTACTCGTCGGAGTTTGCGTTGCACGCGCGCCGCCAATGGTAACTGAGGCCTTTACAGTTTATAGAAGAGGAGATGAGGAAGGGAGGAGCAGGAGGTGGAGAGGAGAGGTAGAGAGGAGGTGGTCCCTCCGCTATACTCGTCGTTACTCTCCTTTCGCGTGTGAACTGACCACATGGGTCACGTACCTATTATCATTTCCCGAGACCTAACTGCGGAGAGAGGAAAGAATGAAATCTAGATCGCCGGAAGCCGCTCGTAATTAACGCGCTACGCGTTCGGGACGAACGAGGACGAACAACAAGAAGAAGGAAATCTCTTTCTTTCTTTCTTTCTTTCTTTCCTTCTTTCTTTCTTTATATATTGTATATACTTTGACTCCTCGCTAACTAAAATCATTGCTATGTAATACTGAATAGATCTTATCTAGTTTTTTCTTTTTCTTTAACATTACCTTATAATATTGATTACCCCTATAAAACGGATCCTTTTTCTTTTATTTCTTTTTTTCTTTTTTTTTTGGGTAATTATATTAATTGTTATACACGGGGTATATCGAGAGAGGGTTTTATTCGCGATATTTTTATCAGTATATTATGGAAATAATAATAATAATAATAATGAGGCTTAAATGTTATATTTATACGAGCTCGTGAAATGTTTTATTAATAATGGTTATAATAAAAATGTAAGATGAATTAATTTTTTGTTCGATACTATACATAGGAATGAATTGTCTGTTCTAAATTATTATTCCATTTCAAAATGATTTAATTGAGAATAGTATTTAATTGAATTCATAAATGTTAATAATAATATTAGAATATTTTCTACCAATTTTGATATTTAACAAATTTTTATTATTATTGTTGAATATTTCAATAGGAATGTTATAACTGTTTAATTAAACATTTTAAAGCCCATATATGTATAACATGTTTTTCTTATTTTTACTTATGAAATATGCTGGTAAAATTTTTGCAGATAAAAACTCGGATTAAATATGTACACATTAGTTATTACAATTTTTCTATATATTCATTCATGGTAAATGTTCATATGATTTCATTCATGGAATATATTAATATATGTTTACGTATGTTCATTTGTGCTATACGCATTCATTGTACATCAGGGTTTGCATCTCAACCCTTTGCATTAAACGTATGTGCCTTCGAGGGACGAGTTACGTCTGTCACTTTACTCCAAACGTGTATATCTGCGAGGCACGTTACAATTTAAACTAATGTTATCTTTAAATGTTGATATTTATTACCATTAATATTTAAAATTATTACATCTAATTTATTTTATCTATTTAAAGTATCTTTAATATATTATCGTTAAATTGATATCGAAATTCCAACATTTTATGCATCCCATTTATTAAATATAATGAATTAAAAATATTTCAAAAGTAATTTATGCGAGAGATAAGTTTAAATAATTATCTAGAGAACGTGTAAATGTGTGCATTTGTAAATAATTATTAATTACATAAATTATGTAATATATATAGAAATTTATTTCATTTTCTATTTCACACACATTCTCATTACATAATTACGTAAAATTAATTACATACATATAGAAATAAGATATAAATTTCTTTTTTTTTAAAAGACACACGCTACTAATACTAATCTAAAAAAACCCTACTGATGAATAGGGAAAAAACGAATATAAAATCTTAATCTGATCTATCGAGAGTCAACATTTCTTTTTATATTATATAATATAGAAAATAACTAGGAGTTATTGAAAAGCTTAAAACGTTTAAATGTTCACAGTAAGGGAAATCCAGCCGGTTGATCTCAAAGGGTTGCCTTTCTCTGGATTTGGATGTTTTGACGACGTTTCACCATCTCCTCGTCGTCGTCGTCATCGTCGTTGTCGTAGTCGTCGTATATCGCAGCTGTTGTTTTGTTGCGCAAGCATGCGAGCGAACAAGCGAGAACGGACACACTAGGAGCTAGGTGAATAAACTGCCTGCAGGGGATTTTCATGGGGGTGTTGGACAGCGCAACTCGTCCGCTGGGTCCGTCTAAGCCTGAAAGGGTTCCTGTTATGTTCTCAACGTTCACACATGTGGAACTGAAAGCCGTTCGTCCTGTATTTCCATTATATCACCTAGAGCCTTCTCCTACACCCCCCCTCCCCCTTTCCCCCTATCTCTTTTCTCTCTCTCTCTCGAATACATATGGCTTGGACGAACTACCTATATATGGGGGTTAAACGTCATCTTGCAGCTTGCACAATCATTCCAAGGACCAACATTTTCTCGTCCCTTATTTCGACTTTATTTTTTTTCTCTCTCTCTCTGTCTCTGTCTCTCTTTCTAACACCGAAGTCCATTAGAAATAGTATCTAATCGTATCTGTTTGTCAGACTTATTCAGACTTATTCAGACTATTGTCAAAAGGGTAGATCGTTTGTTGGAATATTTTTCTACACGCGTTCTATATAATAAAATATGATATTGAATTTATATTTAATATGTAATGATGGATATATTAGTTATTTTTCAATTTAAATTGTAAGCAAATTTAATTAACTTTTCTTTTCTTGTTATTTATTTAGAGAAAATTATTTTTGTATTTATTTATTTATATATATGAATACTATTCTTTTATTATATTTTTCATTTAAATTTCTATTCTTTTTAATTAACATATTCTATCTTTCTATATTATTTAATAGAAAAAATGTATTATATTATAAAATAACATCTAATCGTTCCTATTAGTCAAACTTAATTAATTACGTTGATTAAAAAAAAGAAACAGAGAGAGATATATCGTGTAATATTTATTTACAAAAATATAATCTATCCGTTAAAGGGAAATTTTATATTTCGCATTGTAAAAAACGTATTTAACTTTTGCTTTTCGAAACGTATTAATTAGGGTGACCCTTCGAGGTTCGTTATACTTGTAATTTACATCATACTTTCTCTCTCTCTCTCTTTATTTCTCTTTCATAATATATATAATAACGGGAAGAGAGGTTTGCGGAAGAGGTAGGGATTGCGCATTTGAAAAGTCGTACGCAGTAGTTGGGGAAAAAGTCGTTGCACGGCTCGATATCATGGGTATATCTTACCGCACGAGGATAGTTCATGGGGGTAGCGCTTTTTCGGCAGGGTGAGAGGAAAAAAGGTAGAGAAGGATAGAAAGAGATAGACGGTAGATAGATAGAAAGAAAGAGAGAGAGAGAGAGAGAGAGAGAGAGTTGTCATGGGTGCCATGGTGGTGAGTAAGGGGAAAAAAAATATCTCAGGAGGCTGGGTAACCATTAATATTTTTTCTCATCTGTACCCCTATTTAGCATAGGAAAGAAACGTTTTCTTCCCTCTCTCCCCCCTCCTCCTCCCATATTCAGCTTGTCCTACGTAATCTAACCCTTTGCAAACACCATGAGAAAAAATCCGGAGGTCTGCGAAGGCCAACGGTAAGTAATAATGATTCCAACATCGTTCTGATACAATATACGTTTTACTCGTCTCTCTTATAAAAAAAATAAAAAGAAAAAAAAAAGAAACAAGCAAAGCCCCCCTCCCCTTTACCATTGATTCTACGGTGTATCTATGGAACGATGATGAGCTGCGAAAGAAAATATACGGTGAGCCAGGGGAATATTCGTGACCCGTTCTCCCTGTAAATTTGATATAATTGATATTTGATGGTAATGAAAAAAAACATTCAAATTCTTATATACGAATATCTTCTATTTATTAAAATCGTCAAAGTTTCTTAATCGGATATCGATTTTTTATTGCAAAATAACGTTATATAATTTTATTTATAATTTTTTTATATGATAGGAGATGCGAATATTTTTTCGGAAAAACAAAAATATACAAAAACAACAAAGAAAGAGAAAAAATATAATTACGACGAAACGTCGAGATAAAAAAATAAAAAAAATAAAATGAAAGTGTAAATTTAATTCTCTCCGGTCACGTGTATTTATATATTATAAAAAAAAGAAAGAATAGAAAAAAAAACGAAGCTTGCATAAAAAAAGAAAAAAAGAATTTGTCAGCGGGTCACTCGTCGTAGCTCTTTGATCAAACAACCCCTTTTTTATTCGAACATTTACTAATTCTCCTTCCTTTTCGTTTGACCTTTTTCGAACGAGCTGGGCCCGGTTTAGTAAAAGACCCATTTCATTATTTCGGACGTTAATTAATTATTCTCGGCCACGCGCACACCAAGTAATTAATCCCCGCGGAGAGGAGATGAAGAGATCCTCGGTTGGGATTGCCGACACCGAGCTAGGCAGCATCCACCACCATCACCATCACCACCATCACCACCACCACTATCACCATTGCTGTTTCTGACAAATGTGTTTTTTCTGCTGAATCGCTCGGAGCTATTTCTTTCTCTCTCTCTCTCTCTCTCTCTTTCTCTCTCTCTCCCTTTCTCTCTCTCTATACAGAATCTTTCTTGTTTCGAACTAGTGCAATCGATCGGAACGCTTAGAACTCGTTCGAAATGCGATTAATTTTTCTTCTTGATAAATTTGATCCAAATTTCGAATTCTTCTTTTCCTTTACTTTTTCTTTTATAAAACGAGAAAATATAATAGATTGTTCTTTTTTTTTTTTTGGAAAAGGAAAAGTAATGAATTAGAGAGGAAAAATGGATGTTTTTCTGTAAGGTGAATAAATTCTAAATATGAATATTTATATAATCTCTCTTTAACTTTCATATATTATGAGAAGAATGCTTTAATACAATTAATTAAATTGATTAAATTTTCTTTCCTAATGCAATTATATTTTTCTTCGAAATAATTTGATGATTACGTTTATTGTAAAAATGTCAAGCTAATGTATTTTGCAGAGAGTAATAACGAATTAGAGAGAGAGTGAAAGTTATTAATTAAAATAATTATAATTTATTCTAAGCGAGAGAATGCGTGTGATTAATTTATTTATTTAAAATAATTCAAATAGAATTCCGAATGTAACTATTGATAGAAAAATTCAAAAAATATACAAATAATGTACATTAAAAAAAAAATAATAGGAATGAGAAAGAGAAAAAGAGAATGAGATATGTTTGTTGTAAATATGTTCTCAATGTCGTAGTTAAATTTAAACATCTCGAGAATGCTCAGTGAAGGTAAACATACCTGTCGGTTAATACACGAGTTTAAGTGTATGTTTAGTACGTTGCAGCGTCCGTTTAATTCGTTTTTAATCTTGAATATTATGAATCGTTTATAGATACATTTAATATTATTTTAATATCATTAATAATACGTTTCGTAAAATTTTCTTTGTATTTTTTTTTTGTTAATTAGGTGAAAAAACATTGTTCAATAATTTTAATTATTATTATTTAAAATTTTCATTAAATTTTAATCATAAATATATATTTTATATAATTCATAGTGAAATTATATTGATATCATATTTACGTAATTTTAGACGATAGTTTGGAGATACAATCGAAGAAAATACGATTTAATCGATAAAACACACGAGAGGGTGAGTTTCTATTCGATATATTTTCAAAGTATCGTTTATAATACATTTCTTATTAAATAAACAATTAAATAAATCTTTAACGGAATATTAATCTTGGAAAGAAATTAAATCTTATCTTAAAAACGTGTTTCTTTTTCTATTTCTTTTTGTTTTTATTTTTTTTCTTGACTCTATCCGTTAAATATTTTACAGATTAGAAAGATATAATCGAAAAATAAACGAATTCTCGCAGGATAGATATTTCGATTCCCCTTTCTTCTTCTTTTTAAAATTGAAATAGGGCAACAAAAAAAAAATATATTGCGTAATACATACACGCTTTACGTATAAACGAAAATTTGATAATTTCGTAAATTTCCGGATTAGGGGTGGGATCTTCCCTTGTAATAAGCCGAACGAACAGTTAGAGAAGCATTCATGGAGCTAACGTGTTTTCATCCCGAGGGTTTTCTCCCGTCTTCTCTTTTATTAACGCGAAATCGTTCTTCTCGTTTACTCTCGATCGATTTTGTGCATATTCGTTCATAGTACTCATCGACGCATATGGTCAAACGGTCAAAAAAGAGGGTGGTTTATGTATGGACGAGATGACCAAACAACGAAAAATCCAATACGACAAAAAGTCTTTGCTTTATTCCACTTTTTTTTTTTACTCAACCAATATTTTACTTCTCCGATGAATTATTATTATTTAGCAGATTTTTTTTTCTTTTTACCACTCCATTTATGATCGTTTTTCATTTCCCATAAAAACAAACACGATAATAATCCTATAAAAAAATATATATATATACAAATAAATTACATTTAATATATAAATAATATGCACTTAATTGATAAGAAAAAACATTAATAATAATTTACGTTTGTTAATTCGATCAATGTACGTTGACAAAAAATAATATTCAATTATTTTCTATTAATAATGATAAAAATACGATAAAAATTTTACGAATATATATATATATATATAATAAAATAAAATAATATAATTATATATATATATAAAAACGATAGGAAAACAAAAATGATTAATAAAATTTAAATGAAGATAAAAATAATACGACGATTGAAAACAATCTACAAAAATAATTCGTAACTATAACTTTATTCTAACGAAGGTTAATGGTATCCACCTTAAGAGGAGAGAGATAGAAAGAAGAAAAAAGAAAAAGAAAAAGAAAAAGAAAAAGAAAAAGAAAAAGAAAGAGAAAGAAGATAATAAGGTCGTAGCGTAGTCGTTACACACACTCTCACCGTTACAAACTTTCAGTTTCACCGAGAGTTTAAAAGTTCCACGTTTCCTTTCCATCCATGCTTTTTCCCAAAGCATCCTCCTCCTCTCTCTCTCTCTCTCTCTCTCTCTTTTTCTATCTCTCTCTCTCTTAGCTCGTCGTTCGTCGTTCGTCGTAGTGTTCCTTTCGTTCGAGAAACTGGCATAAATCCTGTAGGTAAACTCTCCTGGTCTCGAATTTCACGTGAGTAATTTTATAACCGTAAATCGACCTTTCAACGATCCTCGCCCGCCGGTGAACACACGAGTGTTAAAAAAAAAAAAAAAAAAAGAAGAAGAAAATAATATATGCGTGTATAGGAAATAAAATATATGAAAAAGTAAATAAGTGTATAGAAGAGAAAAAGAAAGAAATAGAATAATAATAAGTACTGTAAAATGTGGATGAACGTGAAAGGGGTGTCTAAGAATGCGAGAAAGGTGCACAAGGGTTTAGAAAAAAAGTAATTTTTAAAAAAAAAGCAAATTCCCCTATTCATCCTACTTCGGGGATGTACCCCCAGAACCTTCTTCTTCTTCTTCTTCCATTTTTTACTTCTACTTTTTCTTCTTCTTCTTCTTCATCTTCTTAACAACTTTGAAAAGAAGTGGTAGGAAAAAAGTTGTATATAAATCGTATGCAAAAAGGACTAAGGTGGAAGCGGTCCGCGTACTTAATTTAGTTAATTTAGATTTTATCCGTTAGCCTTCAGAACCGCACTGAAAAAAAAAAAAAAAAAAAAAAGAAAAAAACATCTCGTGGTTCCTTCGAGTGCACGTACATGCATATATGCATATACGTTCGCACGCGTACGTGTGTATGTGTATGTGTATGTGTATGTGTATGTGTGTGCGATGAAAAAGTGAAAGAGAATAAAAAAAATATTTAAAAAAATATATATATAACAGGAGAAAGAAGAAAAACGGGTAGCGGTGAGTAGAAGCAACGATGGTTGCTAAAAACGAAAGAAAAAGAAGGGGATGGAATGAAAAAGGGGTTGAATCTACGAGCAAGTATTATTATATACTTATTTAAGATCCGTACCTTGGATGGGGTTCCTCCAACGGGACGCCTGTTTTTTTTTGTCTGTTTTTTTTCCTTTTTTGCACGATGACCCGCATTCTATGGTGTTTTTTTTTTCTTTTGGTTTTCCTCCTTCGTTCCTCCTTTCTTCCTATCCGTTTTTTCTTTCTTTCCTTTTTATCCGTCTCTCCTTTTAGTTCTTTCTTCCTTTTTTTTTTTACTCTCTGTCTCTCTCTGTTACTGGATGAGAGGATCCCGTACCAATCCCGTATCTTTCTGTACCTTCCTCTTTTTATTATAATCGGTGTGAAATGATAACCGATCGTTTTTGAAGAGAAGAAGATTTGGCACGGCGCCGTCTTGTTTTTGTTATTGCAAAAACAAAACCGATAGGGTTACAAAAGGGGGATGATCTTGGATAGAAATAGAAGGGTGGATGATAACGGGAGAGAGAGAGAGAGAGAGAGAGAGAGAAGGGAGCCGGTTTTCTCGTCGGTGGTTAAGAGTCAAAAAATTTACGGTTTTTAAATCACGCGAAAAATTATTATGCTCCGTTGGGCACGGGTTCTTCTGGTTGGGCTACTGTCAGTCCCGTGACTGAAGCTAAGCTCTTTACCTTTGAACTTTTTTCCTTTTATTCTAATTTTATAATGAATTAGGATTTAAAGCCGTTATTCCTTCTCCTACTTCGGTATCTTCTTTGTAAAAAACAATTCTTTTTCTTTATCAGTTGTAATTAATTACATTTAATTTGATTATAAACATTTCTAGTCTTCTTTTTTTTTCTTCTTTTTGTTGTAATAAAAATAGTTAACTTTATATGCGAGAGATAATTTATTTATTTTTTTTTATTATACATATATAAATCAAGAATATTGTAATACGATATATGCAACGTTAATAATTATTTAAATTAAAAATTAAATAAATTATTTAAATTAAATTTATTATATTATATTTATTATATTTACTTTTAAATTAAATTAAAATAAATTAATTAATATTATAATAATTAAAATATTTTTCATTTAAATAAAAAAGCGAACATATATACGAGTATCTAATATAAAAAAAACTTGAATGAAAATTAACGTTAATGATAATTATATTTTGTTGTTCGTAACAAAATCATATATACAAATGAAAAAGAGGAAATAAAGAAAAAAAAAACAATCAATTAGATCGCTCAAGGTCGTCGAATAAATTCGAATAAAACATTGACTTCCATCCCTACCAACCCACCCCCTCTCTCTCTCTCTCTCTCCCCCGTCCCCCAAAAAATATAAAGAAAAGGAGAAAAACGTTGGTAGGAAAAGTCAAAGAGAAAAGTCGAATAGAAATAATGAAAATGCGAGTGCACTCTAACCGGGGGGTGACTCTAGATGGACATGTGCAATTTGACCTGTTGACCTCGCGCGACCATACTACCTACCCCTCTGCCGAGGGGTGAAATGTATTTGGGGTAAAAATAATACAATTTACGGGATAATAGGGAAGAACTAGGACCAAGGGATGCGCGCGTATTCAAATACGCGCTAGTTGCACGTGGAGTTGCATTGGGGCAAAAATGCAATACGAAGCGGGTGGTTTTCTGGGAGAACGAACGAATGAACGAGGGGGGGGGGTAGGGTAGAAAGAAGAGAGGTGTGAGGTGGAAAAAGAGGAGGTGGAGGAGAGGGGGGTGGCAAGAGTCGACAGAGGAGGGGGGGTGGTACAAATGTACCCAATTCTCTCTCTCTCTCTCTCTCTCTCTTTCTCTTTTATTTTATTTTGCCGATTGGATCGATACTCTCGACCACTTTTAGTCATGAATACGAAAACGAGTCCGTTCTTCTTCTTCTTCTTCTTCTAACTCCGCAGTCTTTTAATCCGACATATTTTACAGTTTTAAAATAGAGGAAAAAGAACGGGAAAGATAAGGGGGAAAACAAAAAATCAAAGAAGTAGATGAAGAAGAAGAAGCGTTGTTCAAAGGGAACGTAAAAAGGTAGAAAAAATTACAAAAAAATATGTATGGACTATCCGAGGTTGAGGATTTCTCACGACTTCTGTTACAGCTGTTACGTAAGTATTAAAAAGAAGAAGATGAAAAAAAAAAGCGTTCGATCGAATCTTCTTCTTCTCTCTCTCTCTCTCTCTCTTTTTTACTAGATTTTTTAAACATTTTTATCAGGAATACAGAAAAAAAAAATAGCATAGGGACGCGATTTTCTCACGAGAAAAATTTTCTTTTTCCTTCTCTTTTTTTCTCTTTTATTATAAATTTCAATTTGATTTTGGGGAAAAGAAAAAAAATGAAAAAAAAAAAATTAAAGAAAAAAGAAAGCAAGCGTATACACGTAGATATTTCTAACTGTATGAAGTTTTAGATTGGAGAAAATTTCGATTCTCGTAGTTTTCAGCCTCTCGAGAGGGATGTTCACAGGAAGATATGAAAATAGCCACGAGGCGTACCAACACCACCATTCGTCATACCGAAAGAGAAAGAGAGAGAGAGAGAGAGAGAGAGAGGGAGGTTCTTTCCCTTAACGGATATCTACTACATATCTGTATACTACGTATATACAATACATGCATAACATACATACACACACACACACATATACATACATAGATACATACGTTAGAGAAACGTACATTAAGTTAAGCCAAAGATCCTAAACGGTACTACGTTAACTATTTCTGTTACCTCCTACAGTCCCTTCGTGTGCGTCTTTCAGTTCTCTCGTAGAAAATCCTAAACATCCCTTTAACATCCATTTCCCCTTCTTTTTCTTCCTTCTCTCTTTATCGAGTTAAAAAAACCTCCCCCTTTTCCGAAGATCCTCCCATTCGTTTTAACCAATCTTTATTATCCAAAAACAAGCAGTTGTTATTTCTCATTCTTCCTTTTTCCTCTTTTCATTTCTTTTCTTTTATTTTATTTTATTTTCTTTTATTTTCTTTTATTTTCTTACGAGTAAGAATATGTTATTTTTATTTCCCATTAGTGAATAACGTCAAAATAATTTGAGAGTACAGTCTCGTAATAATTGAAATTAGTCATTCGATTCGTATATATTCGACTGGTATATATTTATCATTGATAGTATAAAAAAAAAAAGATTATTTTTGAGTCACCTCATTCTTCGTACATACGGGTGATACGTAAATGAGATATCGTTGGAAATGATAAGTACTTCTTTCTTTCTCTCTCTCTCTTTCTCTCTTTCTCTCTTTCTCTCTTTCTCCTTCTCTTTCTAAGAAACATATATACATAGATATACATATTGGGACACTTGTTATCAACGTTACGTGCGAATGCGAACTTAGCTATTGCACGCAAATCCGATCTTCGATAATAAGCGAGCAATTTGTAAACGATAGAAAGCTACGTGATTACGTGTACCATCTTCTGTTGTTAATATAAACGCGTAATATTCGAATACGTGGTGTCTGGAACGAGAATCTACGGATAGAGTAAGAGTAACAGAGACAAAATATTCATTATTGTCTAATAGGAATAATTAATTAGCGATTAATCGTTCACGATTCGTTGCGAAATTCTTCTTTCAATTCGTATTTATCTACCATGTTAGACGAATTTATTCTTATCGGAAAGAAATAATGCAATAATTGTTTTTAAAATATAATTTTTATTCTCTCCACAATCTAATTTTTGTTCGCTGTCATTTAATTTGTTTTTAACGATGTAAGATTAATTTTGAATTTTTATTTAATGGATTATATTATTCAATGATTTTTTTACATCGTTCAATTTAATTTTATCATTTTATTTTGTTTTTTTTTTTTAAATTCGTGTTTATTAATTCACGATAAATTATTAATTTTGTTTAACAATAAAATCGAGTCTTTCAAAAGTGGGATATAAATATATCTTTTTTTTATTTTTACGAAAATGAAATATTGTTCCAATGTTCGATTAAAAAAGAAAAGAAAAGGAGAGAACAAAAAAGAAATGAGTGAAAATATTTGTATGGATGAAGAAAGGACGATCCTTTAGCTTTTCACGTGAAGGAAACGACGACTAAGCTAAGCGAGAAACTCCGATCTGGGAACGGTTGATTTATGATATCGTGCGAGACGCCACGAAACCGTCTTGGATGATAGATGCCTTAATTGACGTTTCGCGGTTGGTTAATTATAATTATTCCGGCCGGAAATAATTAAAACGATCGGCGGCCGTCGTGGGGTCTAATGAAACGAGTGAAGCGCTTCCCTTAACTCGTCTTCGTGATTTCGCGTTATAATCTAAGATACTTTCAAACGAAAAGTAGTCTGAAAGTATATCTCCGAAGGATAGTTTATAATTTATCTTATTAATCATTTAAAACAATTTCAACTAAACACACATACGAACGTATTCATTAATTCTATATACATTTAGAAATATTTTACAATACTCGTGGAGAAACAAATTTGTATTACATTTAACACACGATATTTTGTTCAAAGGAAAATATATATTTAGATATTTGAAAAAGATTATTTCTAATAATTATAATTAAAAAAGATTATTATTATTATTGTTGAAATTGTAATTAAATACTTTTGTTCTCTCTCTAATAATTAAATATATTTAATACGCGATGTATTATATTTGACACAATATTCTGTTCGAAGGAAAATATATATTTAGATATTTGAAAAAGATTATTTTTAATAATTATAATCAACAAAGATTATTATTATTATTGTTGAAATTGTAATTAAATACTTTTGTTCTCTCTCTAATAATTAAATATATTTAATACGCGATGTATTACATTTGACACAATATTGCGTTCACAAAAGAAAATATATTTTGATATTTGAAAAAGATTATTCTAATAATTATAATCAACAAAGATTATTATTATTATTGTTGAAATTGTAATTAAATATTTTTTTTTCTCTCTCTAATAATTAAATATATTTAATACGCGGTGTATTACATTTGACACAATATTGCGTTCACAAAGGAAAATATATATTTTGATATTTGAAAAAGATTATTATTATTATTATTATCATTATTTTTGAAATTGTAATTAAATATTTGATACTTTCTCTCTAATAAATAAATATATTTAATATAGGATAGTTAATAAAATGGAAATAGTCGAATTATCATAAAATTGTATCGAAATTCTATTTTAAGTGTTATTTTTTATAGAACATGGTTCGATATCTGGTTACGTATTTCAGTACCGTTTAGTATTCCTCTTTCCAAAGGTTTGTGAAGGTATTGACCGGTGGCCCTCTTGGTACAAGTCGGTACCAAGGCCTCCTCAGTCTATATAAACCGGTGCGGATATATGGCCATACGTACTGGCTGGCACCGACTATCGAACAAACTGACCAGTAGTCACGAATATCTAACCGAGGCTAACCAGGTAAAACTACTTTGCCTCAAAAGGATAGTTCACCTGTTATTCGCAGGTGAATAACAACTGGACTGTATTATTCGTTTGATTTATCCAACTTTTCAAATATTTTACTCTTATACACACTGTTATAATTATACTATTAATTACATATATAATTATATATATACAAATTTTTTTTTAAATAATAATATTAGAGATACAGAAGAGTATTTTCGTATTTAAACAAAAAAAAATAAGGAAAGATAATCGAAAATGTATAATCACTTTTTCAATGATTTTTATTCGAAATTTCAAAAATTCTGTGTCAGCTGTTTCTAATATTTTATATATAGAATACTATACGTTATTTAAGTAACAGTTTTTTTTATTAACATTAAAAATAATTAATTAATCAATTTTGTTGATAATACAGGTACTTGAAAATATTTTTATATTTAAAAAAATGGAAAAATGTAATCGAATATATTCTGATTTTAGAAATAACTTTCATATTCAAAGAAATGAAAAATCCTTTCTTGTTATCCTTAATAATTAATATATCTTCATTATACCTTAGATAACTTTTATTTTCTTCCGTAATTTTTTTTTTTTTTTACGTATATCGAATGATATTTTCTTTTAAAAACGACAGGATGTGCGAAGATGGTATAGTTCGTCTTTCAGCGTAAGTACTTAAAGATACTTGAAGTAGCATGCTCGAGTGCGTCAGAGGTTTCTTTAAAGAATCGTTTGAGAGACGAGGAGACATTTTTAGAAGAAAATTCTTTGTCCTTTATAAGAAATATAAAAAAAAAAGAAAGAAAGAAAGATAGATAGATAGATGGATAGAGATAGAGATAGATAAAGATAGATAGAGATAGATAAATACAAAAGGAAGGACAACGAGGATTATTTTCGGGGAAACGCAGTTAGGTCGATGCATCTTTCTCGTCCTACCTTTACTTCCAATTTGAAAGAAAACGTTCGAGCGTTATTTCGCTAGCGTTCACTCGTGAACTCGAGTAAAGAGATCTCCTATGGGCTGACCCTTTTACGCGAGAAAAGAGACTAAGACGAGAGGACGAGAAAAGAAAAAAGACAAATAAAAGGGAAAAATAAAGATGGAGAGAGAGAGTAGGTGAGTTGGTTGAGCGACAGTTGCGCAAGGGGTCTGTTCTGTCTTCCACGGTGAAAGGAAGGAAGGAAGGAAGGAAGGGAGAACAAAATAAAGAAAGACAGAGATCTATCTCTCTCTCTCTTTCTCTCTGTCAGGATGTTGGAGGGCAGAAAAAGGGTTCGATGGAAAAAGAAAAGAAGAAAAAAAAAATCATCGGCCAGGATCTAAGATAGGAAAAAAAAGATTTGGTCGGGCCCTTTCGCACCCCTCATTTGATATCCTTTTCTATTTCTTACAGAAACACACACACACGTGTAAACGCACACACACGCATACACCAAACGCTATTGCGTTTATCCTTTATTTAGGGGGTAAACTTGTAAGGAAAAGTGTAGCCCTAGAAAATTCTTCAAATCGTGACTACGAACTACGACAACTACGACGATGAGGATGACGATGACGATGATTATGTGAGGGGTGGGCTAGGCTGGGGTGGGGTTTTTGCAGCTGGCTCAGGAGTCCCGATTTACGAGACGAAAAGGATTCTGGAGGCTGGGCTTCTTTTTCTCCATTCTTCTGTGTGGACGAACGAGCTCGAAAGGACCTGCGAGATAGTCCATACATGCCCTCTAGGATGCACCTATGACCTGATCCTTCCTTATAATTCTCTTTTTCTCTTTTATCCTTGTCTATTTCTCTCTATTTCTCTCTTTTTTCTCCTTTCTCAATTCATCTTCAGATTCTCAGGTATCCACTTATCGTTGCCGTCTCTCGATATTCTCTCTCATTCATTTGATACGAAAGATATTCTATACTCTTTTCTCTCCCCCCCCACCCCGCCCTCCCTCGCCATAATGGATAAAAATTTTTATACACCTATTAAGTTTTCTTTTTTTGTTTTTTTTTTTCTTTTTTAAATTGGGTCAAGCTTTTGAATTATATTTGAGATTGTTACGTTGGAACACGGAAACTCTTCTCGTTTTATTATTTAATCTATTAATTTAATTATTATCACGCGTATCTCTTTTTATTTTGACAAAAGGGGAAAGGATTTTGCTAATATATTATTCAGTTTTAATTTTAATCAGTTGATTTTTTGTTGCGTGTGTACGATTTCGAAGTATTTATTTTTAATTATTCTAAATTACACAAATAATCATAAAAAAATTATAATTAATTATATATATACGATCCGATCAATCTTTCATCTTAGATTCTTTTATTCTCTAAAGTTTTTTAAAAATGAATTTTGATTTATTCAATCTTACACTTGTACTTTTGTATAGAATTGAATAATTGAATAATGTGTGATGTGATATAATAAAATGAATAATGTGAAATTAAAATAGAATACATTTGTAATATTCAATTATATAATGTTTCCTAATATAATACATGTAACACATACACACACACATATTTTTATGTTTGAAGATAATTTTTAGTATTCAATTGGTACTCATGATCGTATGAATTCCTCGAATGAATTTTTAGGTCATTTATTGGTGTACACCCTATTGTATACCAGCATGTTTTTTTTTCGTATTTACGAAATTCGATGGTCAATGTCCTCTTCCTCCTCTCTCCCTCGGGACACGTATCCTCTCACGTCATTGGGATGCAGGACAAAGTGTACAGAAAAGCGTTCGACAGGATTATGTCACATGGTCTGGCACGTTTACTTTCTTACTCTCTCTCTCTCTCTCTCTCTCTCTCTTTCTCTCTTTAGGGTAAGAAATTCGTTTTTGTGGTCCAACGAGAAACGTGAAAGATCACAAATTGCTCGGACAATTTTCTATGGGGGATCGATCTTCTTTAATATAAACGCGGAGATCCGTGGGACGTATGATTCGAAAAGAAATCGCCAGGCGCGAAACGAAACGGATATTCTTTTTCTTTTTTTCTTTTCTCTTCGTTCTTCTTTTAACCCCTGTTTTAGAAATTCTTTGCTTCTTTTCTTTTCCTTTCTTTTCTTTTTTTGTTTTTTTTTTCGTTAGTTTCTGACAAAGTCAATTTTATTCGCTTTTTTCTTCTTATTAAAAAAAATCTATGATGTGTGTAAAAATAAAAAGAAAAGTACGTATTCGTCGATATCATCAAAAATAAACTAATTCAATTAAAATTATTAATTATATCAGAAAGTAACACCTGTAAAATATTTTATCGTACATTTTTTCAAATATTGAAATGACAATACGTTCAAATTAAAATCAAATTGATCGATAGCAAATGTTTTTCTTTTTTTTTTTTGTATATATATTTTCATATATAAAACAAAAAAAAGATATTACATTAGAAACTTGAAAAAGATTATTCGTGAAAATATAAAAGTAGTAAAACGTACACAATCAGTCGAAAAGAATAATAAGAAGAATAAGAAGAATCGTTTTGAAGAATCGTGCCAGTCTTATCTCGTGCAAACGTCGTCAGAATCAAAGTATACAAGCAACGATACATCCCCGGCTTTCGAAGTTTTGCATTTAGGTGAATAAAAGCATCACGTGATGGAGTTTCGATCGTCGGAATACGAGGAATGATTTAAACGATGGATCACGACGTCGACTTACGGGGTCACCGTATCTTCTCTCCTTCCTTCTTTCTTTCTTTCTTTTATCCGAAGAAAAGAAAAAAACATATAAAATAAAATAAAAGAGAAAAGAATACAAACTAAACCAAACTAAACTAAACGAAACGAAACGAAACGAAACGAAACAGAAGAGAATGACGTAGAAAACGACACAACGAAACGAGGCCGAGTATTCTATCCTCTTCTTTCTCATTAATACCCCTACTCTTTCATTTTATATCTAAATGTGTATGCATAAATACGCGTGTGTGTATGTGTGTATGTGTGTGTGTGTGTATAAGAGAACGGTACAATAAATTAATTCTAGTCCGAAAAACCTCCGTCCGGAATTTTTTCGTCCGTGGTCACGCAGAAGGTGGCGTCGCCAACTTAAACGGGGGAGCAAACAATTGTACAAATACCGCCGTATTTCATGATAACACATGTACAAACAGCCTTACGTAAAGCTGGCAATTACGATAAAACTGGACGGGCGAGAAAAAACATGCTCTCCGTTGCCGTGCGCTTTTCGTGTACACATAAAGAGAGAGAAGATCAGGCGTGGTTACTAAACACACGTGTGTGACCCTTTTTTTTTTTTTTTTTACTTATTTATCATTTTTGGGTTTTTTTTTTTTATTTTTTCATTCCCTCTCGCACTATCTTTAATTATTTTTTTTTTTATCTTGCTTCGCTTTCATCTGACAGGTCATTTATATTATATGCAAAAATTTGTTTATATTCCACGCAGTATATTTTTTATTACATTCAGTAATAAAAAGTTCAGTTGTACATTTTTAAATGTAATTATTGAATAATTTGAAATATTTGTATTTGGGTGTAATGACGTTGTTAGAAAATAGTTTTCTACAATATCGACGGTAATGAATAGGATTGCAGCTGTGTATAAATAGTTGCCATTCTACAGGCTTACCAAATAGATTTTATTTTTCATTAGATTTTTTAATCATTAACACACTCCTAACAAGTAACGCCATTCATCGTATTTTAAATAATTATTAGTCATTAATACAAAAATGCATATACATATAAACAAACGCGGATATTATAATTAAATTATTTAAAATCAATTTCAGACGTGGAATGGAACAAATCAAATCTTTCGTTAGAATAAAATAATCACTTGTTAAATGAAACTCATTATTACACTTTTACGATTTTATTCGAGAGAGTAATAAAAGATAAAACAAAGGAAAAGAAGATAAAAGAAAGAAAGGAAGGAAAGAAGGAAGAAAAGGAAAGCAAGAGAGAGAGAAAGAGATGGAGACATAATCCCCAAATAGTTGAGGCGCAAGGAGGTCAAAGTTCAGTCTCTGGGAAACGAACGCAGTCGACCTCTATCGTAAGAAGTATCAAGCCCCTGAACTAGAGAGTTAGGTAGCTGCCCTGAAAACGAGGGGGGGCACATGCGCCGAGCGTACGTCAGGCATCTGCCGTATCGATCGGGTGAGTGAGCCTGGAGTGAAGTCGAGCCTAGGAGCATACGAAAGGGCTCATAGGACGTGGCAAAAGGGATAAGTAGATAGCTAGGTAGGTAGATAGGTAGATAGATAGATATAGGTATAGATAGACAGAAAGAGAGAGAGGGGAGAGAGAGAGAAGGAGAGAAAGATACAGATAGAAATAGAGGGAGGAAGAGAGAGAGAGAGAGAAAGAGAGAGAGTAGGGGAAAACGTAGCACGTTGGTGAACACGAAGGGGGTATCTTTCTTGGTGTGCTCCTGCGGCTAGGCAACCCAACTTACATGAGATTACGCGGAGCCAATAGCGTGGCAGGAGCGCCCGTCAAAGGCATATCTCAATGTGTGGCATGAGCCCAAGTCTCTAAAAGGGGATTAGAGCTCCTCGTATTCCAGGATATGTCACCCACGTTCGCTTCTAAAGCATATGTGTGTTCCCCTTAACTTGTATTGTATATACGTATAAATGTATTTGCGTTTGAGTGTAGAGATACCACACATATATATATAGTGTATAAGTTGAACACCCAATGCAGCCACCCACGAACCACCACCTCGTGTCTCTATATATTTCGTCGCTTGTACACGCGTACACAGGAGTGGTACAGGAAGTCTTTGCTCGAGGTACGGATTCACGAAGGCGCGATCAAAGGCGAATAAGGGAGACAGAGAAGAAGAGTACGATGAAAAAGGGGGTGTAAGGGTAAGAAGGGGAAAAGGAGGAAGAGATGGTTCGGGATGCTAAAGGATAGCGTTTTTCCTCGTATAAAACGAAGTACTCGTTCTCCTAGTCGATCCTACAGACTCTCTCTAAGGTTCCTTTATTCTTACAAAAAGATTCCTTACGCTCGTGTGTGTCCTTGTAGTATTAAAATAGAATCGTCTTTACGTACGCGATATATATGAAACGTTATATTATAAGAATAGAATGTTACGAGTTGGAATGAAAAATTCATACTTTCTAATCATTTTATTCTTCGTTATTTTCTATCAATTCAATTTATTCGTACTCCTGATCGTTCTCCGTTGTTGTTTTTGTTTGTTGTTGTTGTTGTTGTTGTAAAAGAAAAAAAGAAAAAAAAGAAAACAGAGGAAACGTAGAAAGAATGAAAGAGAGATTGCGAGGTTAAAGTTATCGCCCCGGAAAGTTCCTTGCCTTATCCAACGTTACGAGACTCCAAAGAGAAATAACAGTGGAAAAGGTTCTCAAAGTCGTCGACTTTCACCCTCGGCAATTATGCCGGCGCGCTTTCGATTTTTCCGCCAGTTACGACGGAGTCCCCGACCGTAAGTTAATTTGAATAAATTTCTAAACGAAGGTTCACTCTCTCTCTCTCCTTCTTCCTTTTTCTTTCTTTTTAGAGCTCTCGCTCTCTTTTACTTTCTTCCGTCTCTCTCTCTCTTTCTCTCTTTTTCCCGTCTGCCTCTCTTTCCGCGTGGCGCCGTAAATCGCGACTTCACTTTCAACACTTTTCACCTAGTTGGCGCGCCGCCAGTACGAAGACGAGGGGTGGATGGGGTGCTAGGTGGGGGGCAAGGGGGTCGCTGGTGGAGGTAGAGGCGTAGAAAAAAAAAATAAGTAAAAGAAAGGAAGAGAGAGAGAGAGGAAGGATCCCAACCCGAGAAGAACTTTACTTTTCGAGGCGCGAAACTTCCCCTTTAAGACGGAGGACTTTTCAGGTCGGTTCTTGCAACGTCATTTTACCAACGTTACTATTCCCGTTACCCTTACCAAAAAATAAAAGGAAAAAAGTATGAGTGAGGGTAGAAGGGGCAAAGCAAGCAAGAGAGAGAGAGATAGAGAGAAGGAGAAAGAATCTTCGTTCTCTTACAGATAGCGGATCGAACACGCTTCCTGATTTCTTTGATCTCTCCTTATAGACTTTTATATCATACGGGACAGGTCCTATCTCTTGTGGAAATTTCTGCGCCGTTGGCACCTTCAATATATATATATATATATACCAAGCTGTTTACGCTCGGATTCATCTCGAACGATCTTGTTTCCTTGATTATTCCTATATCGATAAGTAATTAAGATCGATTCTTTTTTTTATTTACTCGAATTTTCTTCCTTTTTCTTCTTTCCCTTTTATTCGTAAAGAGAGAGAGAGAGAGTGTGTTCATAAAGAAATAAATATTCGAAAGGATCGTACAAATTTGGATTCATTATCCGTAAACACGAATGATAATCGTCGAGAAATTAAAACGATCGAAGATTAATAAAACAAACAAAAGAAATGAATAAAAGAATGAAAAAAAGAAAACAAAACAAGAAGCCAAAAATAGGAAAACTATCGATAAGAAATTGAGGAACCGCAGTGTCCAGTTTGTCGACAGGGTGGACATGCGCGTGGAAAGAGCTTACGGTAGTACGGTTTCGAGGCAGCCCATTGGAGCAGAGTGGTACACTGGGGCGGGTTCTAAGCCGGTTTAGGGGCAGTTTGCGCGGAGAAACCACCCTCCCTGACCATGGGGGAGGGTGGTTAAGGTAGAAATAAGATAGAGTGTTTCCTTGACGATCCCTGACCCCAAACCGTTTCAGGTGTATCTCTTATGGTCAAATTTAAACATTGAATATATTTCTTGTTTTTTTTTTTCTTTTCTTTAATAAGTTCGGCACGCGTCTGGTAAAGTTGCAGGTGAGAGGAAGGGGTAAACAAGTTGACTCGGGGAAAATAAATAAAAATGACGAAAATTGAGATGAAGAAGAAGAAGAAGAAGAAAGGAGAGAAGAAGGAATAAGAAAAAATAATAAGAGGAAGATGTTTTTTTCAGGGATGTCGTGTCTCGCACGAGGCAACGTTGTGAATGGCCGAGCGAGAGAACCCGGCCGCCAAACAATCGATATATGCGTTCAAAATGGCTGCCAGGAACGCGACTCAGCCCACTTCGTCAGCCACCCTCTACTACTCTCCTCTAACCCTCCCCCGCTTTTACCTTTCTCTCTCTCTCTCTCTCTCTCTACTCTCTTCTCCCTCCACATGGACTATTTCTCTTTCTCTCTCTCTCTCTCTCGCTGTTACTCGTTTCATCCCTCTCACGTATGCCCCCGAAGCTCTTTAACTCGGAGACCCAGCCACTGACTACTGCCAACCAGCCAATACTACCCACCCTTCTTCCACCCTATCTTCTTCCTTCTAACTCTCTTCTATCTTTATCTCTTTCTTCCGTTCTTTCTTTCCCGTTCTCGTTCTCTCTTTCTCTCGAGGGACGTAGAAACGATGCTCTTTTCCCTTAAAAATAATGCTGTTACAGATAAAGCGTCGAAATTTATTACCAGCCCTCAGGCATTGTTAGTATGCGTGAGATGCGCAGAAATCGTCGTCCCTTTTATTTCCTCCCTTTTCCTGTTTCTATCTTTCTCTCTCTCTCTCTCTCTCATATACACACGCACACACACTTTTTCTCTTTTATCGTAAAAATTGTAATTCGTTCGATTTGAAATGTTTGATCGTCGAGAGAAAGGAAGTAATCAAGATTCTAACGTATCACGGGTTATTGTACCCTATTCTATTATTTTTTGGCCTTGATACTTGTAACTTTGAAGAAAGAGAAGATAGTATGAGAAAGTAGTAGCACGGTAAAAGGTAGGAGTTTATTAAAATATAATGGTGTTATCAGAAAGAGTGCGAGAGAGAGAGAGAGAGAGAGAGAAGGGAGCACCGTCAGCTTTAAGAGGGAAGTTTTCTTAAGTGTTCTTAATTAGAAGAGACCTGTTGCTTCGGAAAAAACCAGGTCACGGCCGTAGACACGCCGACGACGACGACGACGACGACGACGACTACGACGACGACGCAGACTCGGCCTGAACCCCCAGACTCTCTATCTCTCTCTTTATTTCTTTTTTTTTTCCTTGGTTTCTTTCTTTCTTTATCTCTCTCTCTCTCTCTCTCTCTCTAACTTTTCTGAGAGTCATTATTTTCTTCTTCTTATTCTTCTTCTTCTTTAACAACTCAACCCCTACCTTCTTCATTGAGTTCCTTTTCCATCCAGTCTACTCTTTCCTTCCTTCCTTTCCTTTCCTTTGCTTTGCTTTTCTTTTCTTTTCTTTTCTTTTCTCCAGTTATTTTTCTCTCTTTTTCTTCTTCTTTAGTTTTTTATTTTTATCCTTGTTAATCTAAACTACCAAGCAATACTCCATGGGAATATTTAACAGACACAACATTTTCTTTATTCGGCTTTGAAATAGTTTGAAAATAAATGAGAACGCGCGAGTTTGTGAAAAATTAGTACCACGATGATTTAATGTAATTTAAATGGATAATTTTTGTGTAATTCGAAGAATTGATTTTTTTATCGATTATATATATATACGTTTGCTAATATTTTTACGTTGGGAATCTTCCAATGAAAACATCGTCAATAAAAATAGGGATACGATTTTGAAGAATCTCAGAATGAATGAGAACTCCTGAACGAGAAGAAATTTATCTTTCGAAATAATTAAGTATCATTTTTGTAATTTAAAGCGTGGGGAGGGGGGGATAATTGTTTAATTGATTATTCGTTCAAAAGTATTTTTGCATCTGGAATCTTTTAAAAGATTTTAAGAATAAATAAGAATTATTAAGTGAAAAAATAATACGATCATTTAATATTATTTCTTGTGATTTTTCTAATTCAAGAGACGATATTTTTGTTTTAATCGATTATTTTAGTTCAATAGATAAATTAACTATCACGTTTTATTTTTATCCTAGAAACTTTATAAGCTACAATAACATTTCATATAGGATTATTTAACAAATCACACCTTTTCCTAAGTTCTTAATAAAAAAATATAATCTAAAAATGAATAGGGGAGTTTATGAATGTAACAAAAAATGATCGAAATCATTGGAAACAATTTTCTTTTATTAGTTTCATTCACGAAGATCAATTTTTAATCCATTACTCGTTCTCTCGTACTTCTTAGATTCTTAAATCTTATTAAAAAGAAAAAAAAAAAGATAAACTCGTTCTCGTAATCTATTTAATTCACGTATCTCAACATTCTAAAACACTCTTAAGCAATACCCCCCGGAGGAATAATATTTAACGAGTTGAAGAAGAAAAAAGACTAGGATCGATAAAAATTGTATACATCATAATATTTCTCATTTTCCAAAGGGATCATCTATTATTGAGAATTCATTGAAAAATATATTGCTAGTACAACTCGTTGGTGGGTAAAAGAAAATGACACAGTTCTGTTTGCAAGAGCAGCAGACGTATCGCAGCTGCAGCCGTCGCTTCCGTTCCAGATTCGCGTGCAACAACAAAAAAGAAAAAAAAAGAAGTAGAAGAAGAGTGAAAGAAAAAGAAAGAGAGAGAGAGAGAGAGAAAAAGAGACAGAGAGGGAGGGAGGGAAGGAGAGAGGGATGCAAATTCTTCTCCTTCCTCGACAACCCCAATAATAAGCAGAGACGGTAAAACGTTTCTCTTAACGGTTTTTTTTTTTCAAACTCGAAGAAGGTAGAAAGAGAGAGAGAGAGAAATACTGTCAAATAAATTTGAATATCGATGCCCATTGAATCCGATCGAAGGGTTCGTCAGAAGTCTCCTTTCACGAATAGGAAAAGGGTTGCAATTTGAATATTCTCGCCGGGGTAACTAGGAGGTATGTATCTTGGCACGAGAGGGGTGGGAAGGTGACGAGAGAGAGAAAGAGAGGAATACTGGCTGGAGTAACGTAACCCTTTGCTTTTTTTCTATTTGTATACTTCGCGAAATGTATTGTATCCGCGAGGAAAACCCAACACCCAGCCACCAGCCCCGGGGCCATTCTGTTCCATTATTAAAGTAATCAGCGTCATTGTGACGGGCGTTCGGTTTTGACTAATACCTTTATGGAGAAAGAAGGGGGGTTGGATCGAACTTCGATTGGCAGGTAACTAAAAGAAATTTTCTTTATTTTTTTATTTTTTCTCCCTCTCTCTCTCTCTTCCTCCTTTCGATCGGAAATATTCTTCCATTTTCTCACATTCTTCAAGAAGAAAATTAATGAGACGAATATAAGTTATACAATTTTTCTATTAAATAATTAGAAAAGGGTAATAAATAAAATTATAATAGTATTGGATTGGTAATAAGACGATTAAACAATTCTAAAAAACATTCATAAAAAACTAACGATGAAATTAGTACAATGATCGCAATAAAAAAGAAAAAAAAGAATTAAAATAAAACAAATCAAATTATAAGTGTGTAAGTGTGTAAGATTAATAAATTATTGACAAAAAACATTTGATAACGAAAAGAAAGAAAGAAATAATTCTATAACTCGCGAGAAGGGATGAAAAAACGTGTGAGGAGAGTAAAATTGGAAAAATCGTTGAACAAAAATTTCTCACAATTAATTTTCTATCATAGATAAGATTGTCAAAGATAAGATTTCAATTTAATGACAAGAAGATGTTGGAAATTCGAATGAGAGGGAGAGAGAGAGAGAGAATACTCGTTGAACGTCCGTCGGGTGTGTTAAAAAGAACGAGCGTAGCCCAGAAGAGCCCTCGAGAACAACGCAGGCTATCTCTAAATCGCGGGACCCATCGAGTGCCCTACAAGATAAAAATCAAATTTCTATACAAGCGAAAGGTGCGAAGCCCGTGCATGCATGGCTGACCTTATTGTTCGCCTCGGTGACGTCTTAACTAAGTCCTACATACACGTATGTATGTATCTATGTATGTACATGTACATACACGTATGTAAGTAAGTACGTGTATATGGGGAAAAGAATAAAAAAAAAAAGAAAAAGAAAAAAAATCAAAAAGGTCGAGAAAGTCGTTACGATAACTATATCTCTTTATTTTCTTTTTTATTTTTTTTCTTCTTTTTTATTATTCTTTCAACCCACATCGGTCAAATCTATCGTGATCTTTAACATCTGTCCGTGATGAACAATAACACTTCAAACGATGAGCTTATTATACTTATCATTTGAATAGATTTTTGATTAGAAAATTGATGAATTTATTTTTTTTTTTTTGGAACGGATAAATTGTTACTCAAGATTTAATTATTAAATAATAATACAATATACTCTTTTATGTTTAAATAGAAAATTTATAAATCTATACTAACTATCCGGAGAGATATCTTAAATGTATTTTATATATATTTATTATTATGTTTTTATAATATGTTACATATTTTTATTATCACGTCGTATAAATTTGATAAGAAATATTTAGCACAAAATGAGATTTAAATTATGGTGGGAGCAAATTCGTTAGATTTCTCTTTTGAAAGAATCAACATAATCTATCATCGATAATCGTTCATAAGTTATGACTATAGTGTAGCATCCTATATAAAATCCATAATCGAAAATCCATTATTGTCGAAAGTCGAGTCGATGGAAAAGAGAGAAAGAGAGATAGAGAGGGAGTCGAATCGAATTTTTTACGGGATGGATAACAAGCTTTCTCTACTGAGATCATTAATTATGGTTGTAGGAAGGGGTCCTAAAGATCTGTTCGTATGAAAGTCACATTACGATAAGCAATAGTTGTCAAACTTACTGTGAGAGACTACCGACCATGTTTGAGATCGTTTCTCCCCACTCTTTCTCTCTCTCTCTCTCTCTCTCTGTTGTATTAAGAAAAAAAAATTCAGGTAGCGAGTAGAACGGCATTCGTTTTCCATACGACGATACGGGGGGCCCCACCTGGGACTCATATACGCGTGTATGTATATGTGTTCATATACAAAACAGTAGCTTGAGATTGTATGCGTGATCGTGCTCTCCTATCAGGGTAGGAGAAACGCACATGGGACCCCATAGAATATGCATGTGTTTTGTATTCAGGAATATGTTAACCCTTTGGCTTAGTCTTTCGATTGGCACCGTAGAAGCAACACCTCGGACGAGAATCATCGAGACTAACTGGACCCGTCCGTCGGATCCACGAGATTTAACTCATCAGGTGGGATTTATCTTTACGTCGATTTTTGTTTTCCTTTTAATTCTAAGTGTCCGATTAGTTAGAATGGATTATCGAATTAGGTTTTATATAATTAGTAATATTTTATTCGCGATAGAATTGTATTAAGTTAAATGATAGAATTTGTGTGAACAAATCAGAAATATTTGTTCGACTAGTTCCAATAATTTGATTTATTGTGTTATATTAATCAGAGGATAAAAATTAATTGAAAGTATATATATAGAGAGAATTTGATTTGAACAATCGATGAAGAAATTATTGACAATGATTTAATAATATTTCGGATAAATGATCGAAGAATACTTCTCGAGTACAAGTAACCGAATACGTGCGTGGGTTCGACGTTTCGTCGATAATAGGAAAATGGCGGTACGCCATTTTGTAAAGGTCACCCTCTTAAAAATTGCCCCAACCAGACGAAGGCTAGTCTCGACCACCGACTTTCGATTCGGTCGAATTACTTCGAAATGGCGCGGGGTCTTCTAACCATAAGACCGCCCGCTGAGAAACGCTTGACCGCTGGTCAATCCTTGCTTGACCGTGAATAATCCGATTTCTCGAGGTTGGAAAGAAATCGAGCGAGCAAAAGATTCGATTGTATTTTCCAAACAAATCAATCTTTCCTAGCAACCTGTTATAAATTATAATTTAAAAAAGCAACATTTCTACACCAAAGCACGAATAATTTCTCAGTATTTAAAAACAATGAAATGAAAGGAACAAAATAAAAGATCAACGAATGTGTTATGCGTGTCATTAGAATTCAAGAAACGGGTGGAAAAGTATAAATAATTATAACGCGTATCTAATTCTCTAATTCCAAATCAAATCAAATAATTTATTCGAGTGAAAAGAAAAAATAATAAGAATATTTGAAAGTACTTAAAAAGAATTTAATAAAATGTAAACAATGACCATAGAAGAGTGTCATTAGAGAATTATGAAAAAGGGGGGTAGGAAGGTGCAAATAGGCGATTAATAATTCGACGATACGAAGGTTTGGAAGCATCGATAAATCATCTCGGGAGGAGGATGTTCCTCGAGGCGCGTGCCATAAAAAAAGGAGTGACCGGTATTATCATTGGCCTGGGTCCAGGTCAATCGTGGCGAGAACAAACGAGTAGGCAAAAAAAGAAAAAAAACAAAATAAAAAGAGAAAGGAGAAAGAGATAGAGAAGGAGAAGGATAGTGGAAAATCCGGTTTCTAGGTGGAGATTTCCGGTATTGCGTCTCGTGGCCACTCTGATGGAGGTCAGCAGGGCCCCTGACCCTAAGGCCTAAGGGTCAGCCCAAACAAGCTCTCTTCGGGGTCAGCCCACTGCTTTAGCGTTTCTGATTTATGGCTGGCACTTCTGTAAGACTTAGAATATACAGTCGGTGATCATTTTCTTACCAGAAACTAACCGACTAGTGAAAGCTCGAGAATGAATAGGATGACTGATCGATTTAAGAATACTATGAAGTGGTTTAAAATAAAGAGAAATGATTCGTTTCAAGAAAATAAATAGAAGAAGAAAGAGAAAAACACACACACACATACGTGCGCGCGCATACGAAGAAAGAAAGAAATAAATTAAATGGAAGGATTTAAATAATTGATCAAACGAACCGATGAAACTTGGTGCATTTCTATGAAATTTCATCTCATCTTACGGAAGCATTTCTCCGCGTGTGGAATGATAGACGAGGATTGGTAGAAGAGAGTCTGCAAGGAGTTTAGAACGATGGCAAAGCGTTCTAAAGAGCAATGCCAAACGCAAATTGGCGCAAATTGGCGTTGGCTTCCGCGCAGGACGCACGACGCAAACCTGCATAAGACGTTGCTGAGCCACTGGCAAGCAATTCGAACGTCTTCGCTACGTTGAGCCAACGAGAGAGAAGAGAGGAAACAGGGAAATATGGTGGGGTGGCTATGTGGCGAGGGAGGGAGGGAGAAGGAAAATCCTTAGACATCTTACGTCTTACATTCTGCCAAGGCGAAGGAGTAGCAGACTCTAGCATGTACTACTATTGCACGTACAGCATGCCCCTTCTGTTCGTTGGCTGTATGTACGCGTAAGGAGGTGTACGCTAGGGTGGTTTTGGCAAGCCCATCCTCCTCCAACGACTCTCTCCAAAACCAAGCCCTCTCCCAACCCGAGGGAGAATCGCGAACCGTTCTCTCTTCTTCATTCAATCCACCCGGTACGAATGATTTTCTATCCTTATTCTATTTCTACAGAGAAATAGAGAAATACGAATCTCTTGTCTCCTATCTTTCTATTTTCAATCCTTGTTAATTCCTATTTTAACGCTTAATATGTATAATTCTTCCCTGTTTTTTTTTTTTCTTATATCTTTCTCTGGAAGTGTTCCAAGCAATTTTGCTAAGGAAATTTCATGCAGGCTTTTTCGAACGATCAGCAATTCGATTAAGTTGATGTTAATTTTGTTCAGATGTTAGTTTAATCGTTTCTTTATCACCTTTTTTTGACACTTAGTTGGAATTAGTTCTTTTTTTTTTTAAATATCTTTCTTCGAATATTATTCTCCACCAAGCAGTGCAAATTTATTCGTAGCTTCGAAGTTTTACTTTAATTAACTTTGCATTTGTTTTTTCGACTGATGTAATTTTTGTATATGCAAGAATATGTAATTATTAGAACCGTCATGAAACGTATTAGGTTCTTGCATGTAAAAAAGTCGGACAACAATTTCGTTAAAATCGCATACTTCATAAAAATATTCTATTCGTATATATTCGTTTTACCTATTATTATTTCTCTTATAAATTCATAGTTCACAGTTCATGAATCACAAATCACAAATCTCGTGAACACGAGCACGAACATTTGTCGGTCATATATTCGTTTTTATGCGATGTTCCTATGTTCACAAATTTTTCGTATTTGTTTTCATGCGATGTTCATAGTCTCACATATGTAATAACCTTTTTTTATATACGATGTTCGTAAATTCACAAGTTTTGTGTATTGATTTTTATGTAAATGTGTGTAAGGAACAAATTTTCAAATCAGCTTCGCAAAAACATTCAAAGGTGTTCAACTCAATTCGAAAATTGCTTCGTTGGCAGTGTTCCTTATTGACTGGCATGAAGTGTGTTTGGGGCATTTTGGAGTAGGCGAAGGGTTCCTTTAAGTAACTTTGAATTAATTTCAAACATAGGGAGAAACAATACCCTTTAGCGAGAGACTGCTACCATAGGATTCTCTCTCTCTCTCTATCTATCTATCTATCTGTCTTTCTCTTTGTCTGAATCTACCCATAATAATTATTTTCAGATAGAAACTCAAAGTGCTCTTTGGATGATATTCAAACATCGTAACAAAGAAACTGTCTGAATAAGGAAAGGATCAACATATACTGATCGAGTCATATTCATTCATGAAATGAATTAAAGCAACAACTAATTTCTTCATCATTTTATTATTAACGATTTAATAATAACGATATAAAAAGAAACAATTAAGATAAACGAAACGTGCTCATCGATGATTAGGAAAAAAAGGATTTGCATAATTTCATCGTAAATGGACGAAAAAAACTGGAATCGATTATACGTGAAAAGAGTACGATGAAAAATAAAGAAAATTTATCTAAAATATCGAATTATAATAGTCAAAAAAGAACAATTGAAAAATTAACTGAAAAGCTTACTCTGCGACGATAGGAGAAAACAAAACAAAATAATTCGCGTAACATCTAAAAAGATAATTATACGAGATGAAAGAGTAAGGGAAAAAAAAATAAAACAACATATTTGATTAATATAACAATATAATAAATAAATCAAATAAATCAAAAATCATCTCTCTGAAGATTAGAAAAGAAAAGAAAAGAAAAAAAATACAAGAAAGAAGAAAAGGATTAGCGTGTAGAATTCGTGTAATTTCTGCACAGAAGGGATGCAGAACTGAAATCGATTATACGAAACTAGAGAGTTTCTCGTACGGAATTCGATTCTAAGCGAAAAGGACAGATAAATAGAAAGAGATAGAGATATATAATACTAGAACTAAAGAGAGAGATAGAGAGAGAGAGGAAAGGCGAGTGAAGACCTCGTGTAATTACGATGTGAGGATTCAGAGATGCCTCTGGTGCTGCTTCACTTCACGTTCCTTCTTCTTCCTTCCTTCCTTCCTTCCTTGTAAGTTGCGGTGAAGACGCATTTGGCTAAGGAGGATGCCTTTCCTTAGAAAGGAAGGAAGGAAGTAAGGATGAAGGGAAGGAAGGACGAAAGGAAGGAAGGAAGGAAGGAAGGAACGTGGCACATTGCAGACATTCGTGCGACCCCGAGGACACGAAATATTCCAACCGTCGTCGACGTTTCGGGTCTTCGTTCTTGGATACCAACCAACCAAGCTCACAATTTCAGTAAAGGACGTTGTACATACATTTAATCGTCGCATCCCTTTCCTTAGTCCTTAGTCTTCGTCTTCTTCTTCTTCTTCTTCCTCTTCTTCTTCTTCTTCTTTTTATTTTTTTCTTCCTTACGTTCACGAAAATGTGCTTGTAAATTCAGAATGTTTTAAACCGAAATGATATATTTATATATATATTTCTCGAGTAAACCCGAATATCAGCAGCAACGATCCACTAAAAAGAAGCTTGAATTTATTTCGAAATATTTCTCAACGATTCAAATACTTCCTTCCTTCCTTCCTTCCTTCCTTACTTTCTTCCTTCCTTACATCCTTACATCCTTCCTTCGTAAATTAGATATGGAAAAGGGGAACGCTTTTGTGAATACGAACTTTACAAATTCTAAGACGCGCTTTTAGAAATTCGATCGAATCCTACTACAGCTTTCTTCAAGTGTTCAAGGATACCATTCCAATAAAATGAGATTTACCAAAAGGAAATCTTTAAATATCTACTATTTCCAAACTTTATTTAAACGACAAATATAATACAATGAAAATAAATCTAATGGAAAATAATCGCAATATATATAAAAACAAAACACACGGGGAACGGACCAAAAAAAAAATACCTCATAAACGACAATTAATCTCGATATAAAACCATAAAAGATCATAAATAAATCGTTCAATTGAAGATCAAATTGGGAAAGAGGTAAAATAAACTGAGAGAATTGAGGAAGAGTAAGAAAAGAAGGAGGATGAGGTGTGGGGGCGGGGGAGGAGTGGGGTGTCGATCGAAAGACTTTGCCAGGGTATTCTCGAGTGTCCTACGATTTCGAATCCATGTGCGCCAGCCAGATCCTGTAGGATCAGAGTTCCTGGCCGCGTCTTAGCCGGCAATACGGTGCATCCCCTCTAGCTGGGAGAGAACCCAGAGAGTTACCATGACGACCAACACGTGACGTAACCACCCACCGCCGTGCCCACTGAAACAAATGAAGGCACGTCCTCCACCTATACCACCACCACCACCCCCTCCTCCTTCAACCCCCGGTCGCCATCTCCTCTCGTCCATCCTCTCTTTCTCCACCCTCTAACTCTATCTCTCTCTCTCTCTTTTACACGTACATATATACACATATATACTGGCGTGTTGGTCCACCTTTCTCTTCACTCCCCCACCCTCTCTCTCTCTCTCTCTTTCTGTCTTTCTGTTTCTCTCTGTTCTTCGTAGCTAACGCTCGAGGAAACGCTTCGAAACGTGCTTTCGATCCTGCGGGAATAGAAATAGAACGTGGCTGAAGTTAGAACTTGTACAGAGTGAAAAACGAAGAGCGATCCATTTGCGAAATTATAATGGCTGCTACAGAGAGAGAAAGAGAGAGAGAGAGAGAGAGAGAGAGAGTGAGCTACGTTCTGGGAAGAACGAGAAACACGAGACAGTCTATTTAGTTTCTCATCAATGTTTCGGTCTAATTATCATTTTACATGATCCTTTTATTTGTTTATTTCTATTATCATCATCATCTGGGGAAACTACTTCGGTCTTTATCTCCTTTCAAAATTCATCGATTTTTTATTATTAGACGCGGGGATAACGATGTTGATGATTTCTTTTACTAAAGATAATGTTAACAATATCTTACATGAATTATAACGGACGAATTGTTTGTGACATAAACACACACACGAGAAGAATGTTTTTTATTATAGAATAGATATGAGTCAAATTTTTTAAAGAAGATAATTTTTCTTGTTCATTCACAAGAATATAATATGATGCATCCAAATTATATAAGAGATTATAATATAACAAATGATATTTGAAATTATGACACTTACGATATACCAGAGGAAAAAAAAGTAAACAGGTTAAAGTACAATATTCGGGATCCGATGCGTAATCTAATTGACTTAGGTTTTTAAGGTGCATTCGGGTCGAAGATCTTTGGTTTAGATTTTAGGTTTTTATAGGAATGGGTAACGAAGAGACATATGAACGATTTAGTACGAAAGGTGGAAGCCTAAAGGAACGGAAGTTATTTTCCCACTATCTATCTCAATCTTTCTCATTCTTTTGACTATCGACAAATGGGGGTGGAGATCGACAGATTTTTCTTCCACTTTTCTCATTCCCATTCTCATTCTCTTTCTTTGGATTCTGGTCGTTGGTAAGGTTGGTACCCCGTTCTTCTACGTATTTCGTCGCAATCGTTGTAGTCGTCGTCGGTCGTAGTCGTAGTCGTCCTCGTCTCTCAACGATAGGAAAATTCCAATAGCTTTTTCAATAAAATCAACACGGCGTAAGGGGAGAGAAAATTTACGTAGCAAAAGTCGTTGCTGATGAAACGCGTACTCCACCGAAGAATATTCCTCCTCCTCCTCCTCCTCCACCTCCTCCTCCTCTTTCTCTTCGCCCTTCATCCTCTTCTTTTTTCTTTCTTCCTCTTCCTTCTTTTCCTCCTCTGCCACCTCCTCAACCTCCTTCCATTCTTTTTCCACAACGATACGCCTATTTCTTATATTTCCCTTTCTACTCGAATAAACCGCCGAGGCGAATTTTCGATAACGTTCGAATACCTACCAACGTTCCTGTTATTTCGCCTTTTTACTTATACGTATACATATATATATAATATACATAGATACATACATATATGCATACACATATATACTTATATGTGCTACCTACTATCTGGGATATTTTAATATCTTAATTGCTTATTAAAAAAAAATATTATAAATATCTAAAAGTATAAGTATTTTTCCTCAAAATATATTCTTAATTCTATGATTAGTCTTATTCGTTTATTATTATCAACAACAAAAATATGCATAAATATATGCATACGTGTTAACTAGTATATTATAATATCTTGCAATTAATTGTTTATTCAATATGAATATTATACATGTCCATAAACATTAGTCTTACAATTATTCTTAATTTTACATTTTGTCTTATGTGTTTTTTTTTTAATCTTATTTATTTATACAACAAGAAAAAGAAAAATGAAGAGTAAATGATAAACGTAGTTATCTCTTTAAAGTAAGAAAATATCAAATTTCAATTTCCTTTTTGAAAATTTAATTAGAAATCTTAGATATTCCTTGAATATCGTCGATCGATTAGAAGAGAAATAGAGAAAGAGAAAGAGAAAGTAATTAATTGGAGGTACGTAAACGTTTCACACCACACCGGATCCTTCGCCGACAAATCGATCGCACTCTTCCGATTTCAATTAATCGAGAAATAATTAGCGGGAACCGAGGTAAATAAGAAATGAAGGAAAAGAGAAAGAGGGAGAAAGAGAAAGAAGCAAAAAACGGAAGGAAACAAAAGAGAGAAAAAAGAAAAGAAAACGGGAAAAAAGAGAACAGGGAAATAAAAGTTAGCGGGGTGCTGTGGATACAAAAAAAAAAAAAAAAAAAAAAAACCTACCACTGTCCGGGGTGTCACGAGTCGTGCTATTATCCTTTTAAATTGCTTATTTTCGGTAAATACCATTTTGAAAAGCCAATAATGTTGTTTCCCTATTGTATCGGCTTACCCTGTGCTTTCTCCCTCTTTCAAACACACATATTTCCTATCTCTCTCGCTCTCATTCTCGTTGAGCCGATTTTTCAGTACAAACTCTTTTCTCTCTCTCTCTCTTTCTCTTTCTCTTTTTCTCTCCCTTTTGCACGTCAGGGTGTCCCAATAGTGAAACCGACAAACGTAATCCCGAAAACGGTACAGGTGATGGTGCTTTCAGTGGGAAAGAAAAAAAAAAAAGAAAATCAGTCCGAAAGTGTACGTAAAAGGATGAAAGAGTAGAGAGTAGCGGAAAAGAGAAGAGAGGTGGAGGGGAGGGGGAATCTCGCCAGGTAATAAACCAACTAACCAAACCTAACCAACCCCTCGTAAGTTTTCAATGAGAGAAGAAGAGGACTGCACTGGAGGGAAAAGAAGTGTGAGAGAGATAGAAATAACGTCGATATTCGATGGATACATACCTGTGATAGTTTATCGTTATATATTGTATGTGAAAAAAGAGAGAGAGAGAGAGAGAAAGAGGGTGAGAAACAGGTCGAAAGTACGAAAGGCATTTTTCGAGTGGCGTCAGGGGTTGCATCAGGGTTCTGCTTCGTCGTAGGAAAAATGAGAAACAGAATTCTCTCTCTCTCTCTCTCTCTTTATTTTTCTTTCACATTTGAACGTCGAAACGAATCACAAAGTCACGATCTGTCACCGTCTCGGAGACACTTCTGAAGTAGTCAGACAGGTAGACGAGAGGTCATTAGCTTTTTAAAAATACTCCACAAAAATGATAGATCGTGAATGGAGCCAAAAAATATAATATAATATTACAAATTCGTATTTTTCTATATATAATTGAAAAACAATGGAATAATTATATTCTAAAATTCGTATAAACACACGTTCATATTATTACATAATATATGTATACAATGTGTCTCTCTAAAAACGAAACTTACCATCTCGAAATATTCCATATACATTCAACCCCCATGAAAATGAAATTACAAGCCTTTAATAACAACGCGTTCCATTTGACGCGTTACAACGTGTGATAAGATATAGTAAAGAAAAGAAAAAACGAGAAAAATAAAAAATAAAAAATAAAAAAACACATTCGATCCTACGATCAGGAAGAAAAGCGAGGAAAACTTCGTTATAAAATCGATTAGCAATTGGGTAAAAGATAAAGTAGACCAAAGTCTTTTCGCGTAGAACGATGAAAGAGTCTGGTGGCCCGTTAAGAGAAAGTGAGAAGAAGAACGCGGAAGAAACGAAGAAGAGCGGCGTAAAACCCAGGCCGACGTAGGAGGAGGAGGAGGAGGTGGGAGGGGGGTGGAGGAGGAGAAAGAAGAAAGAGAGAGAGAGAGAGAGAGAAGTCAAGGTAAACTTCCCCCGAGGCGTCGACCTTGAACTACATTTTAATTGCAACTTCCTCGCGCGCGGCTTCCATCCGCCGGTTCTTCCCCTCGCCATTTTCCCCCCTTCGGCCCTCCCTTCCCCCCGTTACCCTTCTCCTACGATGTAGAGTATGGCGACGGCGCGGAACTTTTCCAGGCGATTAAAAACAAAAGAGAAACAGTTTTCTGGCGGCGGGCGCCGACGTCGCGAGTTTCTCTCCCTGCGAGCGCCCCCCTGCCACCCCCGCCCCCCGCCCAAAGCCAACCGTCCCCCGGCCTGGATTTCACTCTTCACTCCTTTCCTCCCGCGAATTTCTTTCACCCCTTCGATTCACCCCGGCACTCCCATTCGCGCTACCGTCCTCGACGAGGGCCAACCAACTTTACCCTCTCTCCTCCTCCTCCACCTCCTCCTCATCCAGTACTACCACCACTACCACCACCACCACCACCACCACCACCACCACCACCACTACTACCACCTTCGTTTACTCTCTTTCTGTTTTTCTCTCTTACTATATTCCACCTCCATCTCCGAGCACCTCAGCCAGCACCTTCCCCCTTTTTTTCTCCGGTGCAACAAGTAGCGCGTTCATTTAAGACGCGTCGGCGTTCTTTTGTTCGTTTTTAAAAGGCAAAGTTCCGCTTTAAGAGGGAAAGCCGTTATACTCTTGGTATGCGTTAGTATATATATATATAAAACGTAGGAAAAGAAGTTTGCCTAAAACTTTGTTATAAACGGATACGTCTTACGATCTATCTATCCCCTTTATTCCATATTTCTTTTCATTATTATTATTATTATTATTATTATTATATATAAATATACATATGAATGCATATATCTCCCTTATTTTTCTCATTCTTCCTCTTACGAATAGGTAAAGTAATTCTAGATGATGGAGGATATGAAACACCGTATAACAACAATCATAACGTATCCAAAGCGTGATTCTGATCGACGAGAAATATAGAAGGGGGGGCCTTCGTCGTCTTCTGAGTTAAAGGGTGGAAAAGAACAAAAAAGAATAAAAAAATTGAAAGGAAAAAAAAAGATAGGGCAGGTTGACGGCATATGGCTGCCGGTAGAACGGTATCCGCCTAGTTAGCAGAAACTTTCACGATACACCTATGGTAGGTATATGTATCTACATATATCCGAGATGTAAAAGAGAGTGAGAGAGAGAGACAGAGACAGAGAGTGAGAGGATCCCGAGAAGGTCCCAGCATCCCATTCAAACCTATTCAATGGACCATCTCGCTTCGTTAACCAGTCTGTCGCATTTTTTACCCATCACCTATATATATATATATATCTCTATATATGTATATAACTGTAATGGTGAATACGCGCGCGCACATGTTAACCAACCCTTTTTCTCGCAATCTGAATACATTGTACCCTCTCCTCGGTCGACATACATATGTATATCCGACCGATACTTTCCTCTCTCTTTCTTCCTCCTTTTTTTTCAATTTTTCCTATACTCTTTCATTCCTCTCTCTCTCTCTCTCTCTCTCTCGGTTTCAGACTATTTCCATCTCCTTCCCGAGTATCGTAGTTTCTACCTGGGTAAACCTTGGGGAGGGGGGTTAAAGGGGGAGATAGGGTGGAAGGGGTGGTTTTGTTGTTGCTTGACCGAGTTTTTCTTCCTTTCTTTTCTATTTTTTTTCCTCTCTCTCTCTCTCTCTTTTTCTCCCCACCCGTGGACCAAAAAAAGCAAGCATATACAATACATCTGATTTTGATTTATATGACGCGACCGACAGCTCGAATCACCGAATCGTATGGAAAAAAGGAGAAAGAGAGAAGGGTATGTATTGCCGGAGTTGGATGCGTGGAAATTATAAATTCATGTCCCCCGGAACACGAGGCCGCGAGAATGAACGTTTCGCTCCGGGGAATTCATGTTTTGGAAAGCCCCTCCTCCTCCTCTCCTATATCTTCTTCCATCTTTATTTTCCTTCTCTTTCTATTTTTACTCTTTTTTTTTTATATATCATCGTTTTATTCTATTTCGAATTACAAAGAATACGCAATGGATTGGGAACGTCGATCAAATCTCACGATGACTGATTCTAACGCATATTAATCATTTTTTTATACGCATACGTACATACATGTGTATGTGTGTGTGTGTGTATACAATACTACGCGTTGAAAAATAAACGCGAATTCGATATTAAAAAAAACACTCGACAAATTGACTTCAATTTTCTTCTAACGTAACACGGAATGGGGTTATATTCGCGAGAAGAGAAAACGGAGAATTATGTTTCGTTTACTATTTTTTATTTTTTTTCTATTTTTTTTTTACTTGTTATTTCCTTTATCTTCTCTTTTCTTTTTTTCTTTTCTTTTTTCGTTGTCTCTTCGTCAAAGATGTCGTCGTCGTATCGAGAACGTATAACGATCGTCGAGTTTATCAGTCGTAGATAACGAGCAAGAAGTAGCGCGATAGAAAGGAGAGTAGGTCGTTAGTAAAGAAAATTCGAAGAGAAGATGCGACGACGTTCTCGTTGTGTTGTTGTGTTGTTGTTACGTTCTTCTTTTCCTCGTTACTCGTTAGAACGGATCACGTTTAATATCGTTTTCTTCGATGATACACAGTTGTATCATTAAAAGGACTATTGTCATTTCTAATTTGATGTAATACAGATCATTGTTCGTTGAATATTTTTCTATACCAAATTTTTCATAACTTTTCTTTTTTTTTTCAAGTATTATATATCATTAATAATCGTATTTATGTGATACTACAATGAAGGATTTTCACATGAACGATTAATGATTTAATAGTAACGAACGATTGTACAGTTTATTTTGTAATTATTCAACAACCGAAAATATTTTCGGTTTATATATTAATTTAAATAAAATATTACTAATTACGTTTGAAATACACATATCTGCGATTATTATAAAAGTATTCGTTACAATAATTGATTAATTATATTCAGAAGTATATATACAAAGTACTGCAATTTTATTATTAAATATATTATTATTATTATTTCCAATATAAATTAATACATAATTAAATATAAATATTGAATAACAAAACATATCGTACTTATTAAATTTTATTAAGTAAATTATTTCTAATATTTTTAATGATATAATTTTAGATTTATTCAATATTCATAATAATAACAACTAATTAAAATTTTCTTCAAAGTATTTATAATATATATACAAACAATCGATCGACAATTTGAAACAATGAAAATCTATTAACGAATCAATAATGAAATTCTATCGTTTGTAGTTACACAAGACTAATGTAGCATTCACCCCTTAACACGAATAATTTCGTAATTCGATTGGTTTAACGGGAAATCGAATTCTCACGAAGACTTTATGGCAAATACAGTTCTCTCTCTCTCTCTCTCTCTCTCTCTCTCACTCACTCACTCACTCTCTATATGCTCTTCTTGACACGCATTATATAACTCATCCATAGATCGTTCGTTGAAGGGGAATCGAGAAGGAGCACGTTAGAAAAGCAACGAAAAGAGAAAGAGAGAGAGAGAGAGAAGAAGTTTTGAAGAGAGAACCTCGAGGCGCGAAATATCGGCAGGTATGTAGTCGAGAGAGTTGAGAAATTCGAGATAAGGTTCCTTTTGTAGTCGAGAGACGAACGACTTTTCATACCCTTTAACCCTTTCGTCTGATCTCTCAACGATCGCATGTGTACGAAAACCGTGTGACCTTCGACGACGACGACACAACCGACAAACCCTTTTTTATTTTTTTTTTTCACACACATATCATCCTTCTCTCTTTTCTCCCTGTTTTTGTTTCTCCTCTAAATAAAGAAAAAATAAATAAATAAACAGAGAAAACATAATCAATGAGAAAAAAAAATTTGAATCAAGTTCACTTTCGTTCGTACAAAATTTACTTTTATTCTCTTTCAACATCTTTAGCAAAAAAAAAATAGAGAGAGGAGGAAAAGAAAGGATAAAACGATGAAAATCTTAAGAGAAACTTTATTATCGTTTTATTTCCATTCAAAAAGTTTTATTCTCGTTATTTCGATATCCTTTAAGATAAGAATAATTGAACGTTTATCATTATTTTCGTAGAAAAGAGAATAATTCATTTGAAAAGGAAAAAAGTATCATTAAAGTGTGATAATAATGCTCGTTTTAAATCCCATGAATGTGGTTATAGTATAAAACAAGGTTCTCTTTAAAACAGCTTTTACAGCGTGTACTACGGAATCCATTTTCTGAATCGTGGCAAAGTAGTTAGGAAAATGTCTTACTTAAGAGAGAAAGTTCGCCGACCGGCATGAGAAGAAGAAAGGGGTTAGTTTAAAGAAGAAGAAGAAGAAGAAGAAAGAAGAAAGAGGGTTTAAAGAGTAAGAGAAAGAGAGAAAGAACGTTAGTTCGAGCAAGATCGTAGCGAGACGACCCTGGCCCAGAAACAAAAGCGAGAAGAAGCTTGTGAATAATTCAACTATGCGAGAAATGAGGAAAGAGTACGCTAAAAAGTTTCGCAGAAGAATTTTATGCCGCCTTACTTCGACCTTACCCTTTTCTAACCCTCCCTCTTCTTCTCCTCCTAACCCCCCAACCCCCCACCCCGCTTCACGGACCACCACAACCATTCATTCTTACTATCATTCCCCTTTCTATCTATACAGATACGATTTTGTCTATCATACTGGATATTTTTTTCTTCTTTCTTTCATCTCATCTCGCTTAAATATCTTTAATGGTATGAACCGTTCGATTTTATTCGACGCGTTCGATTATTTTCTCATACTTTTTATCTATTTATTTTCCTTCTTTCTTTTTATTTGTTTTCTGTTATAAAATTGGGCATCGTTGAAATAATTTTTCAAAACTACGAAAAACATTAGTTTCACTTTTAGGATTATAAACTACGAAATATAATAATTTCAATGCGTACACACATACACACTTACTTAGCTTTAAATATTAAACAAAATTATTATACATAACATTATCAATCGATAGAAAAAATTTATAAAATTATCAAACCTCCAATGAAAAATTCAAATTATATTAATTATTCTTAAATACCCAGTCACACCGTTAAATAAGCCATTAAAAAATATTATTAAACAACAACAACAAAAGGGAAATAAAATATACCCCCAAATAAAAACAAAGCTCATTTATAATTTTATTTAAATTAAAATCAAACAAATACAATTTATTTTTCCAATCGTCAAATCATCGTTGATAATATTCAATCCAATCACGTACTACCAATTAACGTCCAATTTCGTTCCATCTACGGATCATTGCAAACGGTACAAAAAAAAAGAGAAAAAAGAACATAAGAAATAGAAGAAGTAGAAGAATAGTTCTGTCCCGAATAGAAAAGAAGAAGAAGAAAAAGAAGAAAAAGAAGAAGAAAAAGAGGTGGAGGAATAAGAATAAAAATGAAAGAAGCATGAGAGAGCATATGGGAGTCACATCGAGCCGAAAGATTCGAGTCGACGAGGTGAATTCGATCGCGCGCGCTCTCCCGTGTTCCTGTCCTCTTTCTGTTGACATTTCAAACAGGAAACGCTTGCCGAGACCTACCGCAAAGTAGAGAGAAACTACTGTGCTAGGACTGTCGAGTAAAGAAAAAAAAGAAAAAGAAAAGAAACGAAACGAAAGAAAGAAAGAAACGAAAGAAAGGGTTTCGCTTCACGGTTGCCGCGACAGGGCCATAAAATTCACGTTGATGGCGGAGGGGTAGCAAAAAGAGAGAGAGAGAGAGAGAAAGAGAAAAAGAAAAAGAAAGAGTACCAGAAGAAAGGTACACGATGCGATGAAAGAGTGGAGAGGGCACCGCACGCTACCATAAAACAAAAGAGCGTGGGGGCAAATTATGGATTCAAACGGCTGCCTTTTGTCTTTTCATGTTTATTTCTTTGTTTTTGCGCCGCCTGCATTGTTTTAGGGGGAAACAAGAGAGAGAGAGAGAGAAATAAAAAAAGAAGTTAAGGGCAGGGGGTGGGGGTAGGAGGTAGGGCAAGAGGAAAAGTGGAAGGCCAGGGTTTAGCTTTGTCAGAGAGAGAAAGAGAGAGAAATCTCCGTTAGCTTTGTTATTCCTTGAACTTTTCCTTCTTTCTGTCCTTTACCACTGACCCGTGCTCGCTTATTTTTTTCCTCGCTAACCCCCTGGCCCCCCCACTCCGCTATCCACCGCCTTCCTCTATTTTTCATCGTTTTTTCTACCCTTTTCTTTTCTTTCTTTCTTTCCTTCCTTCCTTTTTTTTTTGTTCCCCTTTTGTTCAAACATACATTCGCGTGTATTGCGTATGGATACGCGTCGTACGTACATGCACGACACATATATGTGTCATACAGCTGACAACACAACAGCACACACTACTGTGAAAGAGAAATCCGTGGCAAAAGTCGATCGGTCCTTGTCCTCCTTGTCATAGTCAACACTTGGTCGGACTCATCCTCGTCTTCGTCGTTGTTGGTTCGTTCGTTGTCTCATTCTCTCTCTCTCTCTCTTACGTAGACCCAGTAGATCCAGTAAAAGAAAAGGACAAAAAAAACTAGACGATTCGTGATAGGTCTTCCGAAAGGAGGTCGCTCAAATACCTTTCGTCGTTAACTCTTTATCACTCCCCCCTCCCCTCCCCCACTCCCACCCCACCGACTCATTCTTCTTCTCTACTCCCTTGTAATCATGACAGAACAATTTTTTATTAGAGTAAACACTTTTCCATCGATATCGGTAAACATTTACGTATGCTCGTTTAGATGATAAGTTGATTAATTAGAATCCACGATTATTGGATTTCATTGTAATAACTACTGAGAGATAAGTTTGTATGATGGGGGAGGGGGAAATATATTTTGTATCGATTATAATTATTTACAATTTGTTTTTTTCTTTTATTTCATTGTCTTACCTAACTAATACTAATTTTTACTGATTGCGGGTAAATAAATTTAAATATAGCTAATTAACAATTCATCGGAAGGAAAATTTTGTGATATATGTAATCATTTATGTTTAAAAAAAATTATCACAGTTATATTAAATTAATTGAAATATACAATTATACAATTTTCAATTATCGTACTATCTTACCGAAGTGATTTTTTTAAACATTATTATTATTATTATTATTCGAATAAACTGTAATTTCAAAAATTTCATCATCGAATTTTATCCGATAGTTTCTATTATTATAGAAGTTAAGAAGATACGTGAAATAATTTGAAAATAGCGAGGAACAAATTGTGAAGAGGTACGTTTATTTAAAGTCGATTAATTAACGTGATTATTTGGTGGGTTTACTGGTAAGAGGATAAATCTTTCAGTAGGAATCCGATAAAAGGTTAGGATGCTTGTCGGTCATGTTTCTGACGGGGGTAAGGAAGAAAGGCTGAAACGAGGTTGCAATTTAAACGTGCAAACGCGTGGCTTTGCGGTAAACTGACAACGAACGTGACGTTCTTCAAAAATTCAGAAGAATCTCTCTCTCTCTCTCTCTCTCACTCTCTTTTTTCTTCTAACACAAACATTCACACGAATCCACACACGTAGACAAGTGATGACATTAAATTCTAGACGTTTTCTCACATCTTCCCCTCCCCCCCTTTGAAAACATATTTTCATATGTGTGAAAATTCATATCAAAATTTTTTATCCAATAACATCGATCAATTTCGTTAAAATCGTTAAATCCGAAAATATTTTTTAATTGGACAGGTTTTTAATGTCAAACTGTTCGTAAAATTCGGCCATTTTCGGGTATGTTAGTCGAAAATCTTCCAAAATAATTTTCGATCTCTACGGCGAATATTTCATCAACTTTTAAATTAATCGAATCAAGGACCAAAAATAAAATCCAATTCTATTTCGCATAAGTTTTTCACGATTGGATAAAACGTCGAATAAATAGCGATCGTTTAATCCGACATAGGAAGGATCTGTATTACCGTTTGGTCGTTAACATAATTGCAAATATCCAAGCGAGTTTTATCGCTTTTCGGGGGATGGGGGCGGGGAGCGGGGTGATGGGGTAAGGGGAGAAGAGAGGAGAGGAGGAAAAGAAACTAAACGTAGTTTTAAGCGACGTTTAAAACGTTTCAAATGGGATTAAACGGTGTTCTATCTTTAATCGGGAAATTCGAGATAAACGAGTTGAGATGTCGGAAAAAGAAAACAAAGAAGAAACAAAATAAAAAATAAAATCAGGAATAATTCTCTCTCTCTCTCTCTTTCCTTTTCTTTTCTTTTTATTTTTATTTTTCTCTTTTATTACCGTTTCATATTTTATGCACGAATAAAAGAGAAATAAAAACGAAGGAAAAAAGAATAAATAAGATTCGTTAAGATAAAAGATAAAAGAGAAAAAGGAAAGAAAATTGCGTTGCTCGTTGGTCAGACCGACCTACGACCCTACGAGTTCGTACGAATAGGGGAAAACTTAGGTGGTGGTTGCGCTGGTTGGAAGTGTAAAAGGGGTGCTGGGAATAGAGAGAAAGAGAGAGAGAGGGAGGGAGGGAGAAAGAGGGGGTTGGAAGAGGTGCGGCGGTCGGCAAGGACCACGAGATCAATATGTATGTTGGGGGATGTGGACCACGTGGGACGGGGGTGGCCAGCGAGTCTCGGCTGCTGATTGGCCAGCGGCTACCCTAAAGCCACGCCCACTCCCACACACGCTGTCTTTACACACACACCCCACCAGCTCACCCCCGTGAGCTTCCATCAATCCTCCATCCTCCTTCTTCGTCCCCCTCTTCGCCCTCCCCCTCCCCACCCCTCCCCTCCCACCGTCCCCCTCGTCCTCGTCTTCCACCTGCTGGCCTCCCACCAACTTCGAAAGCGTCGGAGAAGAGCCACCGCAAAAAGGGGGTAAGAGGGGTGGAGTGTACGATGCCAAGAGACTACCCCCCTAACACTGTTACCGAATTTGCCGGAATCATCGAAAATTGAAAACCGGCTTAACTCCGTATACTATCTATAGGATGGACCAAGTGTTAGATGGTAAACGTAGTGAACTTTCCAAGACAAAGACGCGAATAGATAATTAAGGTATTTCATCTTTGTATTATTCAGGATAATTTTAACACCCTTTATTCGTTCGTTGACGTTTAAACGTATCTTTGATATTAATTATATTTCCTTTCTTCTTCTTCTTCTTCTTCTGCTTCTTCTTATTTTTGTTTTATTCGTTTCTTAAATTAACACACACATTCATTTCACTAGCCAAATATATTTTATTCTTGATTCGATTTGAGATTAACCTCAATATACTTTCTATCCTCGACAAACTCAAGTTCCATTTCCTTTTGAGAACTTCCCTTTATACACAAGCTGACGCAATTTCCGATAGCTTCGAAAATGTATATTACAAAATCATCGAATCCCCAACGTTAGATACACACATATATATATATATATTGCGAGTCAATAAAAGTGTCTTGGAAGATAAGCGATTTAATTAAGCCATTTTACAGATCTCGATACGGAAGTAAAACGTCAACGACTATTAACGACATTAGTCAACCCCCTTCCGTTCGTTTTGATCGTCGATAAACAGGAATCACCCCGGAGACTAATCCAACCCTTTTGCTAATTCACGTCCGGATATTACTGTTCACTCAATGGAAAAACTATTATTGATTTTTGATAGCACCAAATTGTCTTTTAGAATCGTGATGGTGTCGAGATGAAAATTCCAATGGAGTAGAAAATATAAAAACGTTACTAATTAATTTGAAACTAATCCTTATTTTAATTTCTATAAAAAATATTATTTAACGTAGAGAAAATAGTATTATTTACATCAATTAATGATTGGGAAATATACTTGAAAAAAAATAAAAAAAAAGAAAAATTAGTCAATCAAGTTTCAATAAATTCAATTAAATTCATAGCAATTGCAAAACTTCAAGAAATTATAAAACGTACGTTATCGTAAAATAACAAAAGCATTGGAAAAAGTTAACAATCTTATTCCCACCATTTCTCTCTTTAAATACACTCGAATGATTTTTAATATACGAATAAAAATAAGAAGAGATAAGAAATGCCAAAATTCGGTGATGTGAAAATAATTAGACGATCATTTGAAGCAAAGTATTACAATTCAACGTATATTGAACAAAAGTATTCATCAAATATTTATCTACATATATCGAACCTTAAATTGTGAATTTTATACAGTTTGGAAATTTGGTAGGTTAACGATACTAATATATATATATATGTATTAGTATAGGTATAGTAATAAACGACACAGTTTTCATTTGGCAGTCGTCAATGTTGATAGGTTTGGATGTTTAAATGTGGGGTGATATCGACGAAACCCATTCGTCCTTGATAATCCTTCAACGTTCGTCGTATTCGGCTTGAATCCGATAAGTTCGCTAATTAGTCGCCGTACCACCTTACCGGTACGATGCGGTACGATGCGGTACAGTTCGGCGCAGCGTTTAAACGCGAGGAAATTAATTATGCTCCCGCATGCATTGGCATCAGGTAAACCGTTCGTTAGTAGACGACGACGAGAGCGGACGTCTTTACGTTGAACCTTCCCTCTGTGCCTGTCCTTTGGTAAACGCTTATGATGATACGTCAACGTGATTAATTTCCTTTCCGAACTATCTCCACGTCATTTTCGATCTATACTTTATCCTCATTTTATTCAATATTTTCTTTTCTAATTTTTTAATATATTTTAACGGCTTATTTTGAATATAATGTTTATATGCGTTATTTTAAACATTAAAATTGTCTTTTAAAAATAAACGGTTAAAAGGGTCAATTAAATACAACTTTTTGATTAATATATTTGTACAATCTTTGGTGTAAACATTGGTGTATGTCATGCGTGTATAAACTTAATATTGTTTTATTAATACTAGTTTACAAATCTTCATTACAGAATTATATGTAGAATTATTATTTTGAAACAATTACATTTTAGTAATTTAAACTACGTCAATTAATTTTCTTTCAGGGAAATAATATATACAAATTATATGTTTACTATGTATGTGTTAGGATTGTAAGAATATTAATTTTTATAATATAAATTTGTTAATAATTAGGATTGACCATCGCCAAACGTTAAAAAGTAACTTCATTAATTTTGTATCTTCATTTTGTTTTTTATTTTTCTAACATATCGATTGAAATTGAATATAGAAAAAAGAAAAAATTGGAAAAATAATTGAAATTGGATCGTAGTTCGAATAGTTGTCGTAAACAAACTCTCCCCCATAGTCATAAATTTTAATTCTATTATCGTATAAAACACTCGGTCAAATATCCAGAAATTTATCGCTCGTAAAAGGTAAAAATATATCCGAAAAATTTCATCTAAATTCATCGAAGATTCGAATAATTCGAAGGAAAAAATTCCTAAGACAACAACAACAACAAAAATCTTTACTTATTTCGAAAACTAGAAGAATAATATTTAAAAAGAGAAACGAAATATATTATCCCGACGATGAGTAATAAACGAAAGCATGAAAGGAATAAAAAGAAAGAAAGAAAGGAAAAGAAAAAGAAACGAATGAATAAGAAGTAAAAAAATAGGAAGGAAGGAAGGAAGGAAGGAGGAGAAAAAAGGAAAAGTAAAAGAAAGAAAGAAAAAGAAAGAAAAAAGGAATATAAAAGAGAAAGTTATCGGGTACTCGTAGAAAGAAATTTCTCCGTTGTTAGGTAAGACGAGAGGAAGCGATTATGTTCGTTCAGACGTTAGAAAGTAACGGGAGAGTTTAAGGAAGAAACTTAAAGTATCGCTATTAGTCGGCTCGTCGCGGTCGAGACGAAAGAAAAGAGAGAACGAAAGAAGGAGTTTGAGTTGTGCGGGAGGATGGGAGGATGGGAGGGAGGGAGGGAGGGAGGTAGTTAGGGTGGTGATGCTGGTGTCGAAGGAAAGAAAACAGAAAGAAAAAGAAAGAAGAACCAGTAGGAGGAGGAGGAGGAGGAGGAAGAGGTGTAGGTGGTGGTGATGGTGACCCAGCCCTTCTTCTTCTTCTCCTCCCCCTCCCACACCTTACTTCCACCCCTCCTGAAACTCCTACTACTTCGCTACCACCTTTAAGTCGGTTCAGCGTGCTTCAATGACGTTTTCATTCATAATTAGAGAAAAAACAGAAGAGTCGCGGCAGCTCGGTGCAGCGTCGTTTGCGAGAGAGAGAGAGAGAGAGGGAAAGAAGAAGGAAAGAAAGAGAGAGAGAGAGAGAGAAGGCGTAGTACGCTCGCGTAGTGGAAAGAAAGAGTCAATGAAGAAAGTGCTGTCTCGTGGTGGGGGTGACTGCTCAATGAATAAGAGAGTAAGGTTGCTGGCTGCTGCTGCTATTGAGGGGAAGGAAGGAAGTAAAGAGAGAAAGAAAGAGAGAGATTGAGAGAGTGAGAGAGAGAGAGGGTTACGGGGGTGAGAACAGCCGCGGCGTACTCCGAGAACGTGGAACGGGAAAGCCGGTCGCGGGGAATCTTAAAGACTTTCGCCATTCTGTTAATTTTCTTCTTAAAGTGGGTTAAATTATTTTATGACTTCCGCTGTTTCACTCCTCTCGTTTTCCACCACCTAAAACTAACACCCTCGCGATTTCGCGTTATTTTCGACTAACGATACGATATCGTTATTGCTTTCCTTTTGTTTCTTATTTTTTTCTTTTTCTTTTTTTCTCTTAGATTTGTTTTCGTTTAAAAACTCCTAGCAGATGTTAAATAGAAAATTTCTGTAATAACAACAGAGAGATTTTATATTCTACGAGATCGCTGTCAAATATTTGGAGACATTTGGTTTAATATTAGATTTTATAGATGATATATTTGAAATTTCTGAAATTGTTAACGTTTATTTATCATTATCGAATATTTTATCGTTCATTTATTATATTCTTTATTTTATTTGTCATATAAATATAAAATTTTGTAAATATTTAATAATTTCCTCGTTATTACAGAAATTACAAATTCCATTCCTGAAAAGATTTAAGAAAAAATCTCTGCAATATAAACGAGAGTGTACGTGAAAGGAATGAGAAAGAAAGAGAGAGTTTACGTCACAAAATTTATGGCAGCATGCTTATGCGTGTTTTCATTTTATTATGACTGTAAAATAAAAGGAACACGGATAGAATTGGGCCGAGGTAAAAACTAACGAAAACTCTATGGAATTTCTAACGGATAGATTAACTTCGAGGTATGCCAAAGTTTATAAACTTTCTACCACTTACGTTTAGTTAAAATTAGAAGAGAGAGAGAGAGAGAGAGTGAAAAAGAGAGAAAAAATTTAAGTGACGAGAAAGTGTGTAGGATCGAAATCTCGAGAAGAGAGTTTGCTCTACAAACGATTATTATAACACGTTTAACTTCGTATCCGATTAAGTTAAATCGTATTGTAAAAGATACTAACTAAGTACGAACGATATATTTAATCATTTGCATGAACGCGTTACAATATATTGAACAATAAATATTTATAAGAAATAATAAAAAAAATACCATTCTAACTCTGTTTACAACATGTTCGAAAAAATAATACAAAGGGATGAAGAAATTTTGGCAAAAAGAAGAAAAAAAAACACGTTTTCTGGATAGTTCGGGCATAAAGAGCATGAAGATTTCATCTTGGACGACACGATGGATGATAGTAGTGGTGGTGGTGTTGTTGGTGGTGGTGGTGGTGGTTATCGAAAATAAGTCGAACCGATGGCAGAGACTCTCACAGTAGTAGCAGTCATAGGAAAAGCGAGATCTCATATAGAAAGAAAGAAAGAAAGAGAGAGAGAGAGAGAGAGAGAGAGAGAGAGATGAAGATTATCTGTCCTTTTCCATCTCTTGTTGTCGTTGTCGTCGTAGTCGTCGTCGTGGACAGAGAGAAGTACGGAAATAGAAGTGGCGAGCGCGAATGCACGTGCACGTGCGCGCACTTTATTCTCTCCGTCTTTCTTTCTCTTATACACTCCCTCTCTCTCCCTCTCTGTCTCTCTCCCTCTCTTTATCTGGAGTACACGCGCGCGCGTATGTGTAGGGATGTGCCACGATCGGTCGAGGCCCTTGCGCCGGCCAATGGCGTTTCACCCCCGCGCTGAGGGTGAGTTGCCATGGTAACCCCTTGGCATGCACGTACGTACGAGCAAGAGAAAGAGAGAGAGAGAGAGAGAGTTAGATAGATGCGCGCACACGCACGCATACGCACACACACACGCACATATATACACACACGCATAAAGTCGAGTTAGAAGCAAACGGAAGAGAGAGAAAGGAGGAGGAGAAGAAGAGAAGTAGAGAGAGAGAGAGAGAGAGAGAGAGAGAGGATAGGTAGGAGGAGGCTCTTCCACCCCTTGGACAAGCCCAATCGATCGAGGTGTGCTTCGGCCGGACGAAACTCACCCCCGGTCCACCCTCCTTCGGCTCGTTCCATCGGCGTCGTCGTCGTCGTCGTCGTCGTCCCGCCACCGTCGTCGTCGTCGACGTCGTCCACCCCATACCACGCAAACCACCCCACTACTACCTCTCCTTCTCTCTCTCTCTTTCTCTCTCTTTCGTATTCCTACTCTTTCTCTCACTGTACTACCCCATCCACGTCCTCCATCCCAAAGCAGCGATGCCTGTTATTTGAATGGGGGGCTGCCGACGGCGGTCGGGGGTTGAATGTGACAGAGTGCCACCCCCGAGGGCTTCTCCCATCGAAAGTGCGGCGAGCTCTTTCCCTCCCTCTCTTTCTCTCTCTCTCTCTCCCTCTCTCTTTACTCACCCACACCTGCTGCCACCTCCTACCCGTAGCATAGCCTGACTCGCAGGGCTTGAGGAGAGACCCGTTGGGGGTGGCGTGGACAGAAATCAATATAAGACGGGCCTCTACGTACTATACTTCTCTCTCTCTCTCTCTCCCTCTTTCTCCTTCTCTCTCTCTCTCCTCTTTCGTTTTCGTCATTCTCCTCTTCCTCTTCCTCCTTCTCTTCCTCTTCGTCCTCTTCGTCCTCTTCCTACAGCTCTTCTCTTCTTCTTCTCCTCCTCCTCTTCCCTCCCTCCCTCCTTCCATCCCTCATCCTCTCTCCATAGCACTACGTTCCCTCGAGGGTGGACTACACACACACGGGATACGGAAACACGAGCTTTTGCTACCTTCTGCACGTATAAGAGCACGCCAGCGCACCGGCAAACCAAGCATTTCTGTACAGGGTGTGTTTCACCACCTAACGGGTGATCCTCCGATCTATATGAATCCAAAGATCTCTCTCGATCGAAAGAGACTCTCTTTTCATGATTTTATTCGACATATATTATACAATGTTTCATATCTTCTCATATCTTTTTAATTGAAATCGTACGAGATAATTATTCTTACAAAAGTTTCGATATCGTACCTTTTGAAATAACAATCAATAATTAAATACCTAAGATCGATATAATCGAAGGATATTAATTAATCATGATTTAAATAAATGATATTACAATTGGATAGATTATCAGTTTGTAGTTTGAATTCGTCTCGGAAGGATGAAAATGATATTTCATATAATAACTTTTTAGTTAGTTTTATTGTGATTTATTGGAGAAAATGTTTACGATAATACATTTGGCTGATCGGAAACGTTACTTTTCGGACACCCGTTGGTTCGTGTTATATAGGATCGATAGAGGGACAGCAAACGTGTGGGGAGAGTGGAGTTCGTATCCTGCGGATAAGGGAACGGCATCCATAAATTACGACGCAACTCTGCAGGGTAAAAGTCCTGTACAAGAGACCTCCTATGTACGGCTGAGGTCCCTTCTACCCTCTCCCGTTTCCGTCCCGTGCACAGTCGAGTCCTCCTCCACACCACCACCGTCACAACCACCACCACTACTACCACTACCACCACTGCCACCACCTCCTCCTCCTCCTCCTCCTCTTTCGTCTCCACCTCCATAGCGAGCATCCCGAACGAACCACCCGAAGGGTTTCCAAGGGTGGTGGTGGGCGTGCTACGGAACTATAAATTTTATCGTTAAGTTGTTTAGACCCGTGGTCCGCAAACGTTCACTCCACCCTATGAACCTCTCCTCTTTCGTCCTTTTTTCGATCTCGCAAACTCGCTTTCCGCCAATTTCTCTTTGTTTCGTCCTATAACCCTCCTTCCCTTCTTCTTCTTCTTCTTCCTTTCCTCCCACTCACCCATTCCTTCCCCTTTCTGTCTTATCGGTACACCGGATACGCGTAGAAAGAGAGATAGATAGATAGATAGATAGTATGATGAGAGAGAGAGAGAGAGAGAGAGTGTGCAAGTGGAACGAAATCGTATCTTCCCCGTTAACGCCATTCCACCGATAGGAAGTTCCTCAGTGGTTGTCGATGATCGAATTTCTTTTCGAAGCCAGACGGAAGTTCGATCGAGAGAGGGTGAAATCGTTCCCTTTTTTTCCAAAAGAATTCAAACTCTCCTTCTCCTTTTCCCTCTTCCTCGTTCCCACCTAAAACCTCGTGTTTTCATATCGTACCAACTAAAATCAGAATCTACCACATGTAACATACATACCACTTGTATCTTCCTTTATTTATCTTTTTATTCCGTTCGTTTATTGTTTTTTTTTTTTTTACGTTTTATACGAGTAACATCGGGGACCTCGAACCACGTTGGATAACGAGTCATCTCTCTCTCGTTTTACATATACGAATGAGAAAAATAGAAAGAAAGAGAGAGAGAGAGAGAGAGAGAGACAAAAAGATCATCCGTCTGCTTCGGGGAATTCGCTTGATAAAAATGTTAAAATAAATAAAAGCGAGAAGAAGAGGGGTTACGTAAAATAAAAAAAAGAAATAAAAAAAAAAAAAAAGAAGAAGAATAAGAAAGAAGGAGAGATAGAGAATGACTCGGTGGTATAGGAAAGAAGGGATTCGATTCGTACGAAAAACTGTACGTTTTTCTCGCCGATAGAATGGCCGGGACGTCACCTGAATACATTATGTGTTTTCCACCCCTGGGGCTAGGATATTGAAATTTTTAATATCGAGGGGTGGCGAGTAAGCGGGAGAGTGGTGTGTGTTGGGGGTAGATAGGTAGGTAGGTAGGTGGTGGATGGCGGTGATAGTGGTGGTGGTGATGCTGGTAGTGGTAGTGGTGGTGGTGGTGGTGATGGTGGTGGTGGTGGTGGTGGCGATGGTAGTGGTGGTTCTCGTCGTGCGGACGAGGACGGATGGATGGAGAGCAACGGAACGTCTATGGCTTCGCGAAGCATCCCTCGTGTAAAGACACCCTCCCACGGCGATCCCTTATTTTGCCGTCGATATACTCTCTTTCTCTTTCTCTCTCCTTCATGCACACATATACATATACATATACACGTTAATACTCTTCTATATTGTAGTAGTAGTAGTAGTAGTAGACGACGAACATACAGAAGAAAATCTATCAGCGTGCACGAGTTCGCGTAATGCACGCTCTTTTTTACATAATATCGACGATGATGTATACATCGTCTCAACTTCGAAGCTAACCGAGCGATAACGTATTGTTGAGATCGAACGAGACCAGTCAAGGAGACTTTTTTTCTCGATAAAATTCGAAAAAAGACTGAGGACCATCCTCCTCCTTCTATTCAACGAGATGAAAGACATTTTGAATAGACGATGAGACTATTTCATGATGGGTACACTTTTAATGAAGCCGTCGAAATTTCGGTAACCATTGTACAAAAATATATATATATATAGAGAGAGAAAGAGAGAGATAGTAGGTGACTTTTAACGTGATTGGCGAGTTGAAAAAGTAACTGTACAACTTGGTGGGTTCTCTTTGAAAATGGCGTGCAGGTGATGGCCATTCGTATATATTATGTACATACGTATTCGACAATAGTTTCGATCCGGTACAAGATCGTTGAAAACTTCTACCACGACCCATATTTCATTGGAAATAGAAAGAAAGATAGAGAATACTTACAATGTTGGTAGATATATATGTATGTATATATACCTGACAAGAATAAGGACCACTCTCCGAACGTGTCCCAATAATTTGGACTTCTTTGACCAGTAGGATGATCCACGAGTAACCAACCAGTCCCGTTTTTCCTTTGGTCATAAAAGGATGGGCGCGTGCTATGTCCCCCTTCTGCGCCAAATTTCAGGGCATGACCGGTGTGCCCTGGATGGGTCATCCGTTGACCTTGGGCGTGCGGCCCAGCCCCAACCTCTTCGGTGGTCAAAACAGGCGGAAACATGGCCTGACCCTCGTATATCATACAAAGTGTCTTCCAAACGTTTCTCTACATATTTCATCCTTGCGTCGTCACGCTATGCTTCATTAAAATTTAATTTTATGTTTTTTAACCTTTTTTTTTCTTTTTAATCCGATTGTTAGATCTGTGTCGTAAAAGTTGTTACGAAAAGGTAGATTAAAATCGTTTTGACGATATGAAGAAAGTAATCAATTTATCGCGATTATAGTTTGTACTTTATGTAATTTAATTTATATATTTATATTTTATTTTTTCTTATTAAATATCATGTATTTATTTATACGTTTAATAATTTATATTATTTTGTTTATATTAGTTTCGTTATTTTTTTCTTTTTGTAAAAATTAAGTTATAGTACACGCATTGTCTGTCTCACTGACCGTTACTACTTACGACTCTGTCATAAAATCCGCAGTAGTAAGTACCAATCATATAGATGACTCCAACGTAATTTTTCTTATAATACGAAACCATATCACTTTTCCAGAGAAAAATCTTTTCTACATTTATCCCCATAAAGTAATAATCTCATAAAATACTCATCTAATATCTAACAAAAGTCAAATTAATCTCGAATCATTTTAATTAGAAGGATGAAAACCATAGATTAAGTAGTCAAACCACAGGATTTCATTAGGTCGGTCAAAAAGACACACGAATGTGTTTCAGAGTCCTCGTAGATGTTACCTATCCAAACCGAACGTATGTTTCCTCGAGGAAGTAGATTATTTCATTCGTAAGCCACGACCCGGTATGCTCTGAGTAAAAGGGAGAGGAGAAGGAAGAGAGAGAGAGAGGAATAGAAGAAGAAAGAGGAAGAAGAGGAAGAGGAAGAGGAAGAGGAGGAGGAGGAGGAGGATACGAAACGTTGGTCGGGCTTGGCTGGCGGTGGTGTGCTCGTTACAGCGCCTCCACTCTGCGAGATTCAATATTCTAACCAAAATCCCCGGGGCTACGTGAAGGGCCGGGGGGGGAGGGACTTAGAGAGAGAGAGAGAGAGAGGGGAGGGAGAGGGTTAAGGGGGTTGGGTGAGTGGGTTGAAGGTGTAAGTCGGGCAGAGGGAGCTTGGGCAGAACTTTCCAGGCGTGCAGCCACTGCAAGATGTGCCACGAACGATGCTCCAAGTCCGGGAACGAGCACATCTATGATGGTCCAAATTTTCTCCATCCTCGTACTCGTAGTTGTAGTCGTAGACGAGGACGTTGACGGCACACGAGAATGAGAGACAGAGAGAGATAGAAAGAGAGAGAGAGAATTTGAGAGAGAAAGATAGATGTAGACGACAACGACGAGAATGGTAAACTCACAGTCCATATACGATCTTTCATCTTTCTCACATACACGCTCATTCTCTTTCTCTCTCTCTCTCTCTGTTACACTCGCGAATCCTTACGAGTTTCTTAACGGACCCTGATGTTACCCCTATTGCGTACAGTTACCGCCAAAAATCTGGCTCCACACTTTTGGAATCCTTCAAATTTTACCTTGTAAATCTTGGTTGGAAAGTTTTACGACTACCTGCCTGGTTAACTTTTGAAAATCTTTATCGTAACGATGAGAACTGTCCTTGTAAGTAATAGTAGCGTGATGGTAGTAGTGATAGTAAGTAAGTAAGTAAGTAAATAAGTAAGTAAGTAAGTAAGTAAGTAAATAAGTAGTAATGGTAATAGTTGGATCAAGTAATCGAATCGACTATGAGGATGAGAGGATCTTTTCTCATTTTACTTCTTTTTCTTTTTCACTCTCTCTCTTTCTCTCTTCCTCTTTCTCCATCTGTTTTTTCAAGACGGCAAGCGTTTTATGAGTTTTCAAAGAAAAATACGTCGTCTCGTTGCTAGAGAGACACATTGACTTTAAGAAATCTAAAGCCGATATATAAATCTTCGATATCGAGATACACGCGATAGATGCTACCTATCTACCTATAAATTGATGTGTACGTATATACACACACATATATATGTATAATACATGTAACCATAATACCGTGGTACTCGTAACTCGTAGAAAAATGATTTAATACATATTGAAAAGTTATGGGAGACGCGTATAAACGTCCGAAGCTGCGACGAATACGTGACAGACGTAATACAGGTGTGCGATAACGAAAAAATAGAAAAAAGAGGTAGAGAGGAAAAAGGTAAGACAAAGAAGAGGGGAGGAAGGAAGAAAGAAATCTAAAATGGGGGGAAGAACGAGAAACGTTTACAGATTTTTCTCGGTGTCACCGTGGAAATCGAGCTTACGTTAAAGAACGATAAATGTCTCTCCTTTTCTTTCGATTCGAGTTACACCCTATTCTCTCTCTCTCTCTCTCTCTCTCTTCTTATCTTTCGTTTACTCTCCTTCTTCTTTTATCTTTCATTCTGTATTCTAAATCCCGGAAAAAATACACGCGTGTATGAGCGACCTCGAAATCACAGCCGGGGGCCGACCAATCGAAATCGTTGACTTTATCGTTGAAAATAAGGGTGGTTACGTGGTTTCTTCTAGAGAGCCAAGGGTGGTTCTGAAAAATAGTGGGGGAGAGAGGAGAAAAGATGTTCGTATCATCTCCCTCTCTCTTTATCTCTCTATTTTTCTTTCCGTGATATCAACTATACGCTTACGAGGAAAGATTTGGTAACCAAAAGATTCCGAACATTACGAAACTTACTATTATTTTCGATTTTCATTTTTCTTATAGAACTTTCTTCATAGTATATAAAGAAAAACAAGTTACCAAATCTTTCACCAAGTAACACGCCTAATAATAATAAAAAAAAAAACAAAAAACACACAAATAACCCATCGTTAAACCGTTTCCCGTTTATCTTTTCAAAATTCTACAAATTACAAAATGAAAATCGAAAAATAATCGAATTTCCCGTGGGTCAATTTCACTCCCTCGGAGTGGATTTGGGTGTATCAATGGAAAAAATATTGCGTAACGCGTACACATACACATATAAATATACATATATATATATACTCTACGTATACCGAAAGAGTTTCGTAATTTTTGTTGAATTTCCGGGTTGAAGATCCTTCCCTCGTCAGTAGAAAGTGAAGAACGTATAGAACGTCCTCTCCTCTGTACAGAAGGAAAGACCTCGGGCTATGGCTTCCCGTCTTATCCTCTAACACATACCTCCTCTCATTCTCCTCTTCGTCACTTTTTCCTCCTTCTCCTCTTTCCCGCCCCTCCCTTCTCCTCTTCCCTTTTCTTCCCTTTTCTTCCCCCGTTACCATCTTCCTGGCACTCCCTTTTCGCGTGTCTCTTTACACGCGTGCATACCACAACGACGATACGAGAACAGCAAAACTGTTGGCTGCTAGTCTTCGCACAGGAGAGCAATGTTTCTTCGTTACACACGACGGAACTTCAACGAGCGAGCGAGCCTTCTCTTCGTCTTCTCTAAAGAAACAACGATGGCATCCATATTCAATCTTACAAACGATACTTAGTTTATTCTAAGAAAAAATAAATAGAACAAATAGAAATAATCGAACGATTATCAATTCTTATTTCTGAATAAGTAAACGGAATAATAATAAATACGATAATTTTATCTAAAAATTGTTAATCAAAATTTGTTCTAAATATTAACGTTACATTATTCGAAATGAAACAAATACTAATTTAACTTAACATTAATTATCGAACATAATAAATACAGGGTGTTAAAAAATCATGATGTTACATCAGAGAATTTTGAAAGATAAGACTAAACCGACCAGAATTTGTATTAAAATATTTCAAACAAGAAAATAAATTACAAATAAACACATATTTAACATTACAAATTTCAAATAAAACGAATCAAAAATCGAGCATATAAACATTCGGAAAATAAATGAAACAACAAATAAAATGTCAATCGACGCATCAACGTTACATTTCGTGATCCCTCGTAGCATCAAATCAAGGATATAAAAAAATCAGAGAGGAAGGAGAGAGGGTAGTAAAGAAGGGTAGAATACCGTTGTTCCGGATTTAGAGTTTAACGCGGCTCTAATGAGGTACGCCACGCATATACCCGTTCAGGTAGCGAAAGAATTTTTTAATGGGACACCGTGTGCTCTCTTTTTCTCCCCCCACCACTAGTTTTACTCTCTCTCTCTCTCTCCTTCTTTTAGCTTTTCGTACGCAACCCTTTTTACAGTAGTAGTTACCTGAGAATCCTAGGTAGGTAGATACCTACTCGAGATCCCTTGGGGGTTAGACATTACCGAAAAGTGTCCGCGTAGCGAGAGAGAGAGAGAGAGAGAAAGATAGATAGATTGAAATTCAAATGAGACCACGAGGATATTCTAATTCCTGGTAGCAACCCCTTTTTTGCATATCGGGACCCACGCAGCTGCCGGCAGGGTCCCAAATTATATACATCTTTTCTTTTCATTTTTTTTTCATTCTCTCTCTCTCTCTCTCTCTTTCGTTCTTTTTCTTTTTTTATCCCTTTGATTTTTCTCTCTGAATATACTCCTTTCTTCGATAGCTTGAACGTTGTCGAACGATCGTTGCTACAGTTTGACACGTTCCTCGTGCGTGATTCGCAACAATCGAAAATCGACAGTATTCAAATCCAGTGACGTATCTGTCTACCTAAACTCTACCTCCTCTCTGTGATATTCTTCCGAGGTATTCCATCGAAACTCACGTTGCCGAAATGTTAGGGAAAACGAATGAGTTTGCTTTACGGATTGCTTGAAATTTAAATATGACGCTTTGGTTGGAACGTAGAAAAGATTGCTTAGGATGTTATCAATCGTTCTTTATATCGATGATTAAATATATCCGTTAGATTCGTTAATGAATTATATATGAAAAAATAATAATAATAAATCTCGTCGATCATTTAATTTATTCAACATAATATATTTATTTTCTATGATATTATTTTGTTTATCTAGATATGCCGTTCAGATGACTGTCCAACTAATGTAAGAAACGAACGAAGTTACAATCCATTCAATTTCATCTAATACTTCGATAAACTCAATCCATGGTAATACATTGGAATAATACGCGGGGATTGGATAAAATGCGTGGGAATAATTTTCCTTCAATAATCTCGAATCCTTAATGCTCGATGGCGTCCCCATCAAGAGTCAGCAACCTGGCTGGTCGAATTGTATACGTGCTCGAGAGCAGCACATGGAAGAAAACGAAGAAGAAGTGGAAGAAGAAGAGAACGGGAATAGAAAAGTCAAGAAGAAAGAAACGAAAGAAGAAATGGAAACGGTCTGATGGTGATGGTGATGGTGGTGGTGGTGATGGTGATGGTGCTACTGCTGCCAGCCGGTTCTGCTTTGCATAATCAAATCCTACGACAATGTGGGAGAATGCGAAGTACAGAGTCTCCGTTCTTTCAGAGAGGGTAAATCCTCGGAGCACGCTAGGACTTCGAAAAATGCACTTTCTACTTCTTCTCTTTCCTTACCCTTCTGGAAGATGGACCAACACTGGTATGGTCATGATGTTCGAGGGGTTGAAAATGGTACGATAGTATACTGACTTATCAACCCCTAGTGAGAAATTCCAAGAATAAACTTGAAACACCTACAAATTTTAACACCGATGGTTCGTGACCATTCTTTTAATTGCAGCTTATCGTTTAAAAATTACAAATTTTTGTTAATCTATCAAACGAATATATAAATAAACAACACACTGTTCGGTTTCTTTTTTATTATTATTAGATTACAATTTGTTTGAAATCGTTTATCGCATTACGAATTGCAAATGATTATTTACATTTATTTATTTATTTATTATTTAAATACTCTAATCACAAATATTTAAATGAGTTACACACGTATGTTTTTTTTTTATTTTGGATAAATCGTTTATAGTTTGAAGTAATATAAAAGAAGTTGTTAAATATTAAAAGTAATCATCTCTGTATTTTCCAGATCGTTGATATCGGTGCTTGTAAAACGTTCGGAAACTTTAAAATGGAAAGCCAGTGTTGGTGATCGTTTAAACGGAATACAAGCTTCATTACAATAGGTTTATTCGAAGCATCAACTCGTCGTTCATTCTATCGGTGATTAAATCTCCTTTGTTCCTCTCTCGGATTATTCTAATTTCTCTAAGGAACGATTCCGATTATTCGAGATAGTCTCGCTTTTAAACAAGGGGAATGGAAACTGATTTGGTCAATTTTTAAAACGAACAATTATAGTATCAAATAAACCCTTAAAAAAGAAAAAAAAAACAAAACAAAAAATCCGCTCCAAATCAAAATAACGTTAAAGATTCGTTTTCATAGAAAACATATAATATTTCCTTTCTTAAAAAAAAAAAAGAAAAAAAACAAGAAAACGTTTATTAACTTTACTCGCCAATATTAAAAAAGCTACTTTCGAGAGAAACGAAAAGGAAGAAGAAATAAAGAAAAAAAAGAAGTATCGTGCGACATTTGGCGAGGGCCATGAGAAAAATAACGTTCCATTTCTATGGAGGGTCGTCGAAGGAGAACAAAAAAAAAAGGATAGAAGAGAAAAGAAGAAAAGAAAAGAAAAGGAAAGAGAAAAAAGAAGAAAGAGAAAAGAAAAAAAGAACGTCGGAAAGTTTGACGAAAGGGAAGGAGAGATGGCACGCACTCCCTCGTCAAAATGGACGGGCTAAGCTCGTATAAGTCTAACGGGATTTTCGATCGGGGGTGGTAGAATACACATATATACGTATACATGTTTGTATACGTATATATATATATATATGTGTAGGCCACAGTCGATGCGAGAGAGAGAGAAAGAGAAACCAAGAGTAGGTGGGACTCCCTCAAGATGGCGGCTGTAAGGGATGGTTTAGGGCGCATGAGGGTTGCGGGTGAAGCAATATATCAGTAGAAGACCCTTCTCTCGAGGGTAACTTCGACCCCGACCGATGGTGGCCGTTACCATCTCTCTTTCTTCGTCTTTCACCCCTTGTAGCAGCATTCTCCATCTTCTTCTTCTTCTTCTTCCTCTTCTTCTTCTTCTTCTTCTTCTTCTTCTATTACTAATACTACTACTACTACTTCGTCTTGTTCGTTCGTTCTTCTTCTTCTGAAGACACGTTTCAAAGACGCCTACCCTCTCGATCAGTACCACCCTCGAGAAAAAGAGATAGAAATAGTGGAAGAGCTCAGGGGTCCGTTCGCAAAAGTATAAACGTCACCGAAGACTGATGGAAATGGACGAGACGTTCGGGGGAGGAGCGGACGATCGGGAAATGGTGGAAAATCGAATGGAGGGCGAAACGAGAAAACAGGACGCGGACTCGGATAGGGGGTGCATTTCTCTTTTTCTATCTTTCTTCCTTGAGTTAAAAGCTTCGTTCATCGAACTTCTCTTTCTCTCTCTCTCTCTTTCTATTTCTGTTAGTGTCTATCTCTCTCTCTCTCACTCTCTTTTTCTTTCTTTCTCGTTTCCCGTTTTCCCTTTCTTATTTTCCATTCCTTTTCTTTTGTCACGATGATGTCGAATCGATGAAGCAGCCAGAGATATCCTATCGGAAGTGGCTGGAAAGGGAGTCTCGATGGTCTTCGAGACGAGTTTGACCCGGAGCTTGAAAAATTCATTATTAATCCTTCTCGTTGGTAGATATAAGTCGGTACGATTTAAAACAGTTTTACCACAAACGAATATTTTTCTTCGTTTTCCCATAGCCAATATAATTCCGCCGGTACTATTACTTTAAACACAGAGCTAAGATTTACGAGCCTACGAATCGTACGATTTGATTCGTTTAATTCTTATCGAAGGGCCAACTAAAAAAAAAAGAACAAGAAAAATAAGAAAAAGGCGACAATTAAGTAGGGTTACAAATGTGTACGTGGAAACTCGCACGTTTTGCGCGGGGACAAAACCCCGATCGAGGAATTTTTCGACCTTCGGTGTATTCGTATTGGTTCGTAGAAGGAAAATGAAGGAAAGGAAAGGGGCAAAAAAAGAAAAAATGATACGAGAAATTCACCATTCCACGTTATTTACCTCTAATCGCATTTCCTCTCTCTCTCTCTCTCTTTCTCTCTTTCTTTTGTTTTTTCTGACGAAAAAATCGTCCCAAGTCTAAAATATAAGGAAAAGCAAGAGCGTCGTGGTAAAAAGAGAATGAAAAAAGAAAAATATAGTGAAAGGGAGAACGACGAGAGGGAAGAAATTCGTAAAACCGAGAACAATACCGAAGGCTCGCGTTAATCGACGCTTGCGAAACGAGACGAAAAAAGGAAAATTCAGAAAGAGAGAAACAGAGAAAGAGAGAGAGAGAGAGAAGCATACGTTGCGTCGAGGTAAATCGTGCTTCTCGATGAGGAAAAAAGAAATTTTCGAAAAAATAAGAGAAAAAAAAGAAGTAGAAGAAGAAGAAGAAGAAGAAACGAAAACGTTCACGGAAATCCAGAACTGAACGAAATAGCAAAGCTTTTCAATTGCGATTTCCTCTCGTACACTCGAGAAATTTACCCTCCCACCACCCCCCTCTCTCTCTCTCTTTCTCTTTCGTTCTTTCCCGTTACTCTCTTTTTTTCTCACCCAAGGTTTCTTGCAAAGATCAGCGAAGGAAGGTGGGTTTGCTTACAGGATCAAGAATAACACACTATTCGGAAAGCTTTTTCCTCGGGTTTTTAAAATGCACGTGTACGTACAGGTACGTACAGTACCAATGCGTAACTGTGCGAGAACGCAGATGCGAGAAAAATTGTTGAAGGGAAAAAATTCTCCAAGCGTAAAAGAAAAACTGCTACTAGTCGATCACATGTCTCTCTCTCTCTCTCTCTCTCTCTTTCTCCCTCTCTCCTCTCTTTCTCTTTTTCTCTGCTGAGGTGCAAAGAAATACAGATGTAAAACAACGAAAGAGGAAGCACAGAGAGAAAAAGAGTGAGAGAGAAAGAAAGAAAGAAAGAGTAAATGAGTGAGTGAGTAAGAGAGTAAGAGAGAGAGAGAGAGAGAGGAACGAATGAAAAGCTTCGAGCGTGCGGTAAACATCGAGCGTGTAATTCGCTCTTTAAAGAACACTTGGACGATAATTAAGCTGGCGTAGGGTGCTCCGAAAGGGAGTGAGTAACTGAGAAAGAGAGACCGTGAGAGAGAGAGAGAAAGAGAGAGAGAACACGACGTGCGAAAAAGAAGGAGAGAAAGACGAAGTGGAAGTCAACGGAGGAGGGCACGAGTGCGGACAGAGTTGAAAAGATCTTTTTCCGTTTATTTTTCGTAACCATGGCATGGAAAGACACGTGGTGCGGTTTTTAATTAGCACCAGGGGTACACTCCCCAACGGATGGAGAATCTCGGGCTTAGAATTTACCTCCTCTTCCTCCTCCCCCTCCCCCTCCTCCTCATCCGCCTCCTCTCCTGTCCTACCATTTTCTTTCTTTCTCTTTTCTTCTTCCATCCTCTCGGTTTCTTTTTCTTTTTTTTTTTACTCCATCTCTCTTTCGTCGTCGTCGTCGTTGTTGTCGTTGTCGTTGTCGTCATCGTCGTCGTCGTCGTCGTCGTTGCACTTGCCAGTCCCTAGATACGTTTTCTCGTTCTCTCGTGTTCGGTCAAGAGGGTTGGCCTGAAAACTCAGACGACGATTTCGAGAATCGTCGTGTTATTATCGAAACGAGAAACGACAAGCGAGTTTTCCTCGTTTTCACTGAACTCCTCGTTCTCTCTTTCTTTCTTTCTTTCCTTCTTTCTTTCTCTCATCTCGTACTTGAACTTTTTTCATCTTAAACCTTACCAATCTCTACCTACTTTTGCATTTTTTTTCTCTTCCTTTCTTTCTTTCATCCTTTCTTCCTCCTTTTTTCGTTTATTAATTTTTTGCTCTTTTTCTTTTTTCTTACGTTTGACCGATTCCGAACCAGAACAAACAATCTTCTACAATGCTTCCCTTCGCGTTACTTTTTGTTTCTTCTTTTGTTTTTTAATTACAAAAATTTCTTACAACGTCCAAGATAAAGTATTGTAAAAAGGGTAAGAAAAGAAGAGAGAAAGAGAGTGAGAGAGAAACATTAATAACTAAGTCTTCTTCGATTTGTCAAAGATTAATATCAATATTGTTCCTGAGAATGTCGACTGTAATACATATATTTTATCATTTGCCTTTTCAAATTGGTAGCTTGGCACACTTAACCGAAGTAGCGCGTTCCGGTCAATGAAGAGAAAAAAAGGGCTCAAATATTGAACTTCCTTTAACTCTCTCTCTCTCTCTCTCTCTCTTTCTTTTCTTTCTCTTTCTTTTCTCTTTCTTTTTCAATTGTCCGCGTTTCCTTAGGGAGTTTGCTTCATTAATTAATGCCAGAAGGTAATACTGTAATTTCAGTAGTTACTAGAGCACCTCCAACGACTCGATTGTTTGTAATTCAAAACGACCTCCTTTTCTCTTTCCTTCTCATTTTTCAATTTAATCACTACTACCATCATTCTATGCCCATTGATCATAAACAATAACTCTACAAACGTTATTTATACAAATGCAGAAATATTATTATTATTACGAAAGAAAATTTCTTTATTCTAATCCAACTAATATCTCTATCTAATCTTATTCGTCAACTATCAAATTAATTTTCATAACCGTGTCGTTGATTATGACAATGGATTTAGTTAAATAATTAATAAAGCATTGATTTTATATCATTTATTTTACATTAACATTATTTATATTTTATTTATTGACAATGCTTAACAATTATTTAATAGATCGTGTCAACGAAAAAAAAAGAAAAATTATTATCGATCATATAGTTTTAAAATTTACTCATATATATTTTTCTTCTAATTAAATATTACGCGTCGATATAAATTATCAAATTATTTACATCAAATTTTGATATTTTAATCCACTGTCATAATTACCGATACAATAATATATAATATATATTACATAATACATACTCCTAATTTATATTGTAATTAACATTATAACCAACCATATATCTGCCTATATCTTTTTGAATATATGTATATGTACATATATATGCGTGGGTTAATAATGAAACAAAAGTTTCGACGAGCTCTTATGGTCTTTCACCTCTTTCAATGAGGCCCATGTTGTGGGTTGGTAAAAGAAGAGCGAAGGGGGTGGCGGAGGGAGGGAGGGAGAGAAAGGGGAAAGGGGGAGGATGATAGCCAAAGTAGCAAAGACTGCAACGGCAAGAGAACCGACGAGGAATAGGGTGGGTGAGTTTAGGGGTGGAGACAGGGGGCTAAAGGAGGAGGTGGGGGTGGTAGGAGGGTAGTTGAATCGTCGAGTTCACCGACGTTTTATACGTCGTCGAGTTTCATGCGGCGGGGTAATTTTTTTATTAGCTTGAAAACCACTCGACGCGTCGTCGTCGTCGTCGTCGTCGTCGTCGTCATCGTCGTCATCGTCGTCGTCGTCGTCGTTCGTCGTCATCGTTGTCGTTCGTTCGTTCGTTCGTTGTGTCACAAACTCGTCTGTGAGAGATCCACCCTTGCTAAAAAGATCGGCCAACCATTCCTCTCATCCACGATAGATCTGTCCCTTTTTTTTCTCTCTCTCTCTCTCTCTCTCTCTTTCTCGTTTACTCTTCTTTATCTATCTTTCTCTTTTTCATAGTCAGTCAACCCTCCAAGTCGTATCTCGCACACCCACACGAAAGAATACGAGAGTTTTTCCCATTTAAACTCTCACCCCTCTCTCGATCTCCCTCCTCTCTTTCTCTCTCTCTCTCACTCTCTCTCTCTCTCTCTCTTTTTTCTTCCCCACTCGTCCGTCCATCCTTCCAGAGCCGTACATCCCAAACAGGCAAAAAAGAGCAACGTAGTCGCAGTCGTTTGCTTTATTAAGTAGTTTCATACGGAATCAAGAGTCTTACCGACGTGATCACTATTATTACCTCTTATTCTTATTATCTAATCTTAACTTATTTTTCTTTTCTTTTACTTTTTTTTTCCCTTTTTTTTTCTTTTTTAATATATAGGATTAAGGAAGTTTGAAGAAACGATTGAAAATTAAACGATATCGATTTCTTTAATATTTTATTCACGTACACACACACATACACACACACACACACACATGTATATTCTTATATATTAATTATATATTACTGATTTCTTCTTCTCTTTTTTGCTCATTCTCGAAATATAATTAACTTATATATTCTTATTGGGTATTCTATCATTTAACTCGTTTTGCAACGATTAGCTTGATGCTAGAACCTTTTTACCTAATTCTCTCTCTCTCTCTCTTTCTTTTTCTCTTTCTGTCTCTTTCTACACCAGGTTGCTTTTCTTTGACTTTCGAAAACGTGATTCGAAACGACGTCTTTCACGAGGAGGAAAGTATTCCGCATCGACAGGTGAGCAAGTCAAGAACTTAAGACCTTAAGCAACCTCCCCCCCCTCTCCCTCCCGGTTTCTCCCGTAACCAGGGTGCTTAGGAACTTTTAAAGGGTGATGAACTCGTTTTACGTGCACGCGCCGCTTATTACGTACGACGCGAGCCGAGAAAATACTTCCTCGGTTCCCTTGGTTCCCAGCTAATGATATTTCGTGCGGATAAACGCGATTTAATCATTATAAACGTTAATTTAACGTCACTTTTTTTTGTCCCCAAAGATCTCAGCACACCTTCGCCCGATTCGAACATAAATTATTGCAAATATTTTCCTAATTTGTTTTTTTTCTTTTCTTATTCAATGACACACAGAGAACGTAATGAATAATTGGATTGTACAAAAATTGATTACGCATCCAATTGAAACGTTACGTACGAAATTGATCCGATCACAATCGTGATTCGTTTAATGAAACGGATAAAAATAAAAACGTAAGATATATTAAAAAATAATTATTCATTAGAACGAATAATAGAGTTATAAAAATCTAATGAAAATGTTTTTATCGTATTCTCCTTATTATATTTTGGTAATTAAGTTAAATCAAAATTATCCGGTTTGATATCGCTAAAAGAGAAGATATTTTTCCACCGTCTTAGCTCGCCGCATTACTTTTCATATTTTTTAAAGTTAGAAAGTAGAAAAACGAAAGAGTAAAAAAGCAAAAAAAAAAAGAAAAGAAAAAAAAGCTCCTTTTCCACGTATTCAGGAACATTAATGGGAAGAAACCCAGCCGTCTTGAGCGAGTTCCAATCGCCGACGTAAATAAATCGATCTGCCCACCTATTTCTCTTCGTCGCCCTGAATCCCCACACTCGATCAGACATCGAAATACGTCGACATCAAGAGAAAGAGAGAAAGAGAGAATGAGAGAGAATAATATAGAGAGAGAGGATCGTTCTTCGACTATACCAAAGATCGAATCTCTCGTTAAACCGATCTTACTCTCTGCCAGTGCCCGAAACGAATTTGCGATCAGAACGACATCGTCGATTTATTTCCTGATCGTTTGCCATCATCCGTCCCCCTCCCCCTCCCCCTCCTCCTATTGCTACCCTACTTTTTCTTACCTACCACCCCTTTTTCTCTTTATGTCAACTAAAAAGAGAAAAAAAGAAGACAAATTCAAACGTAAACTAGAGTGTGCAAGTGGTAACAATAAATAGGTAAGGAACGTTAATCGATTAAGTTGTAAATCAGGATGAAAGTAACGAGAACATCGGTCACGAGAGAATCGTAAACGCAGAGAGTTGAGGAGCTTTGGAGCAATTAATCTTCGAACGCTAATTATTTAGACGGTTAGAGGGAGTTCTAAACGTCCACACGGAGTAGTACCGCCATCAGATGTAGTAGGGTTGTTCGAGAAGGTGAAAGGTTGCTCTGCTGGGAGAAAGAAGAAGAAAAAGAAGAAGAAGAGAAAGAGAGAAGAGACAGACAGAGAGAGGGAGAGAGAGAGAAGGTAGAGGAAAGTGGAAAGGGTAGAGTTGTAGGGAGGTGAAGGTAGGATACGCCGGGTAGGTTGAGGCTCACGCAAGAGTAAATTGATTAGAATTAAAGGGTTGGCTGGCAGGTGGTGCTGCGGGGGTGCTACACTCTCATAGAGAAAGAGAAAGAGAGAGAGAACGCGTGGAGAAGAGAAGAGAAGAGAAGAGAAAAGGGTGGGAGGAAGAGAGGGAGAGAGGATACAACGGTGACCACAGCCTCGACGCTGATTGGTCGAGTCAAGTTTGTGGCAAGATGGCTGGCTGGTGGTGCTGCTGCCGTTGCTGCTATTGCTACTGCTTCTACTGCTATTGCTGCTGCTGCTGCTGGTGCTTCTGGCACTGGCGCTGTCGGTGGTGTTCTCTATCTACCTTCCTCTTTCTCTCCCTTTCTCCCCCCTCAATCTCTCTCTCTCTCTCTCTCTTTCTCTTTCTCCCTCATCCTCAACGCCGACGGCGAGTTCCCTTCTACGCGGTCTCTAAGATGCTTTACCTATGTGCCAAATAGATGTATGTACGTGTACACGGCTGTTCGAAACAATGCCGGGCGTGCAACCACCTCGCAACCCTTCCTTACCCTTCCCTATCCTTCCTTTACCTATCTCCATCTAACTCCATCTAACTCCATCTATCTTTCTCTTCGTCCTTTACCACATCCCACTCTCTCGTTCTCCTTCTATCTCCCTCATGCAAACTCTTACTACTACCTTTACGTGCTACCACCAACCACCACCCATCACCCATCACCCACTCACCCAACCCCATCGTAGTTTCCAATGCCATCCCTCTCTCTCTCTCTCTCTCTCTTTCTCTCTACATTCGCAACCACCCTCCTCCTTCTCCTCCTCCTCCTCCTCCTCCTCCCCCCGGTTACCACCCTTTGCCTCTGACAGGCTCCTTTCTCGATCCAATCCACAAGCAAGCGGGTAGCAGCGTAAGTACGAGAACACCGGCGCGGTCTCAAAGAGAATGCGATAATACGAAGAACTTCGACTAATGAGTTAATAGTTGGTGCCTCGCGTTATACCGGCGTACCCAACCTGAGTACTTTATTCGACGTCGCCCGGAGCAACGAGATTATAACGCCTTATGTAAAAGCGTGGAAGTACGTTACGGATACCATCATATGTATATTACATATAGACAAAATATTTATTTATTAGGTTGCCCGATTAATTTTTTAATGATTTTCAGAATAATTGTACGTTTATTAAAAATATCAATCAGCACGAACTTTTTAATACATATGTGTTTATTTATTTTTATATAATATACGTACGTCTTTGAAATCTTTATATTAGAAAATTAATATATCTTTTACAGAAATTTATTTTACATAGAATATTATATACACATAAGAAGAAGAGTGGGGGTTGGTTCTTATATTATATTATATTGTATTCTATATATATATTATATAATATTTTCACGAAATAGGTGCATGCGTGTGTTAGTAAAATGACTGTCACATTAAAAAGCTAATTACCCTCGAGACCGATCCTCTTTCTATCTCTTCCTAAAGTTTCTCCTTTTGATGTGGTATAATATACGCACATTGTACTCTATAACGACGTATGTATTATATTATATCAAATTCTTTATTGTGTGAATAGTTATCTACCTACCAAGTTACCTACCTACCTACCTAGTACGTGTATCGAGTATAATGCAGTGACATGAATGATATGATGGATCGAAAATGAAAGAAGAGAGAATTTCTCGTTACTTTTTATCTTCGATATCGAATATACTTTACTTCGTTCATTTTATTATTTTTCCACATTTATTATTATATTTTCTACGATATTTTTCAAAAATCATTTTCGTCGGTACCATATTACCGTGATAAATTCTAGACTAATTAATATTTATAAATTAATATTATTTGATTAATTAATCGTTATATCGATATCCAATTAATTAAGTCGAATGATCGGCTAAGTGGAAAAACGGTTGAACGAGATCGAATCGTCTTAAGTTAACGAGAAAAAGAAAGTGAGAGAGAAAGAAAATAAAGAAAGAAGAAAAAGAAGAGGAAGAAAAGAAGGGTTAAGGAAGTTCTTTCACGGCTCGGTGCGTGCACTCTCAAGGGCCTCGGGGCACGTTTAAAAACCACGTTGAAAAATCCGCGCGCGCCTTTGCGAGAAGGAGCTGCGACGATTCGTTCTTCTTGGATCCGACACGCCGCGCCGTTGCGATTTAACGAAAAAAAAAAAGAAAAAAGAAAAAAGAAAAGAAAAAAGTAAAATATAAGGAGCACGAAAAAATGGAGAGAAAAAAATTCGTGGCTCGTCGTGGGGTACTAAACGATAAAAATAAAAGAAAAAGTAGAAGAAGAAGAAGAAGAAAAAGAACAAGATGAAGAAGAAATAAAAGGATAGAAAAATGTTGAGAAAGAAGTCACGAAATAAGGGTAGGAGGATGGTTGTGAACGAATAAGGAGGAAGGGTGGCGGGAGGGGGGGAAAGAAGGGGTGATGAGGAGGATTGGATGGATGAAGGGGTTGGGCATGGGGGTCGTGGGTGGGATGGCGTTAAGAAAAATGCAACCAATAATTTTATTTTCCGCGATAAAGCACGGCCTGGCCCCTCTCTATCTTTCTCTCTCTCTCTCTTTCTCTCTCTCTTTCTCTCTCTTTTCTCATAGCGGCTATGGAAGACACTTTGCAAAGGAAGAGACGGGCAAGCCGCGTATCTTTAGTAAGTAAACAGAGCGCCTTATGAATTTTAAGCAGCGCGACGAAGAACCACGCGATTTTCTCTCTTTTTCTCTCTCATTTTCTTTCTCTTTCTTTCTCTCTTTCGTAAGCTCGTTCGCTCGTTTCCTTCGTTCCTCTTCTCCTTCTCTTCGTACTCAAATTATTTCTTTCCTTTTTCCACGACGACGCACATATTTTCACTCATTTTCTCCTACATACATACACACACACACACGCGCGCGCTTTCTCTCTCTCTCTCTCTCTCTCACTTTCTTTTTCTCCTATTTTTATTTTTTTATTTTCTTTTTCTATTTTCTTATCGTTCCGCTTTCTCCTTCTTTTGGACCTCTTACGTACGCGCTCACCGCTAAAGAAGAAAGGCAACGTAATTTCGAAAAGTGTGTATATATGCTTAAAAATTGTATATGCGAGGCGTCGTACCCGTACCCGTCGTACCCTTTACCCCTTTATATCCGTTACCTCCTCCCCCGTTCATTTTTTCTTTCTTTTTTCTTCTTTTTCTTATTCTTATTTTTCTTCTTTTGTTTACTCCTTCTTCGTCATCAACATACTCGTTGTAAATCGGCGGCATCGAGAACGACGACGATGTCGAAACTAGTCTCTCATGGATAAATTGAGATCAAGCAACGTTACCAGGTGCACAGCAAAAAAATGAAGTAAAAAAGTTAAAAGTTCATCTAAAATCTATTCATTTTTCTAATATCCGGGATTTATAAAAATTAAACAGTTCATTTTTTATCGATATTAAATTCAATCAAAATCAGAGATAGAATGGAAATGGTAATGAAAATTTTATTAATTTCTGATTTATAGTAGACGATTCATTCCTCGTCGATAAAAAAATTCCTCAAATTTCGACGAATATGTAAAAGAAATAAAGTATAAGAAGAAATATAGTTTTTTTTTCTTTTTTTATTTTATTTTTAATAATAATCTACGGATTAATTAAGAAGAAGGAAAAAGAGGTAATATGTAAAATAAAATATCTAATTGTAATACTAATCCTGAAATAGAATGGAAATAATAATAAAAAAAAACGGTTAGAGAAACAATAGTACTTATTTCTAATCTTTAACAAACAATTTTCTAATTATCAATACAAACAAACAAACAAAGAAATAAGGAAGAAAAAAGATTGTGTTTTGATATTGATTTCCGGATAGAATAGAGAGAATGAAAGAGAGAGAGAGAGAGAGACTATCTAAGCATTCTAATGGCAAGAGACAGGATTCTGCGCGCTACGAAGCGCACGTGTCTCTAATGATTTTAGTGTACCGGGATATACCTCCGAGCAATGTGTAGCTATAGGTGGCTACGAACACGTATTACATTCGCGTTACCGAGGCACAGCGTAATATGTCGGGACTAGGAATAGGAGGAGAACGAGATGGAGGATGAGGTTGTACCAAGGAGTAGAAAAGAGAGAAGGGGGAAGGGCAAGGAGTAGCTGAGATGGTCTTGTGGGATTCTTAATGGCAAAAGGCCTCGAAGGTAACACTACGGCTATTAAATGCAGACCCTGTTCCTTGTTCCCTTCTTCTTCTTCTTCTTCTTCTTCTTCTCCTTCTTCTTCTCCTCCTCTTATTCTCTTTCTCTTTCTAGTCTTCTTGGTGGTCTTTCTTATCCATGTTCATTTCGGTATATCGTAAAATTCGATGGGATATATTTCATAGATACGTTTCTCTCCGGGATATATATTTGAATATCCTTCTATCTCTGCATTTGTTCTATATTTTACGAAGAAAATTGAGTTTAGTATAAGTATAGAAAATTAATCTTACTCTTTCTCATTTGTACGTTAAATTATGTATATTTATGTAATACGATGATCGTTATATTTTGATTTTCCTGAATCTATTTATACGAACGTTTTCATTTAATTTTTATCGTTACGTTTCCCTTAAAAATTTATGAATCTTAAATATGATCATTCGGTGGTATAATTTTGATATAATAAAAGATTGTAATTAGAATAAAAAAAAAAGAAATTATATTATTTAACAGTTATGAGTAATATCGTACTCTTCATTATTCTGTAGTATCTTAAATAACATTCAGTACTACTAGAGAAAGTAATAATCTTCGTTTATATTAATTAATCTATGATTATACATGTACTTTTAATTAACACTTATATTCAAATATGTTTCAGAAATAATATTTATAACGATGGTTCTTTCTCTACAAAAAAAGAAAAAAGAAAATTAAAAATAAATACCCTTCATTGATATACATAAGTGCTTCTATAACCGAACAAGATTTTTTTATTTAAACCCTTATATCCGCATATGAATTTTTCCCTCCCGAATTCGTATATCTCAGAAACAATTTTACAATGATAGTTCTTTCTCTATCTACAAAAAAGGAAAATAATAAAAATAAAGAAACGGAATACATATAGAAATGTACGTAGAAAAGAATTCTCAACAGTTATGCGTTACGTCGATCTACGTTTCATAACATGAAGATCTAGGAAATGTATCTTTTTCTTCTCTTTCACGATTGGGGAAAAAAGACAAAAAAAAAATGTAAACGAATAAGAAAAAGAAGAAGAAGAAGAAGACGAAGACGAAGACGAAGATGAAGAAGTTGGAAAGAAAATCGTATAGTTCGATTGGTAAGGATAAGGAAGGAAAATGTAAGCCTGGATCAACCGTGTTCATCCCGTTTGACGTTGGCGTTTGACGCGACCGCTGAAATTTTTACTTCGTTCGATTTGGCCTTTCCGAAGAGTCCCTGCTTTCTGATTGGTGGACCCTGACCACGCCCTGCATATAAGGGCGGCTTGCTTGCACGAGCACTATCAACCCTTATGTATACCCGTCGAGAGTACACTTATGTGCAAAGCACATATGTACTAGCTTGTGGTATCTCATACACACCCATACACACACGTATACATAGAAATTGAGAGAGAGAGACAGAGAGAGAGAGAGAGGATAGAAAACATACACACACACATACGAATAGAAAGATAGAGAGAGAGAGGATAGAAAGCATGCACATGCATACGCACATATGTATATACATGCATCTATATAGTTACACATATACATAGACACATGTACATATGTCGATAGGATAGACACAGGGACGTATGTAGCCCCGGGTGCGGCTCGTACGATCGCGGTATGTGCTAGTGGGCTTTCGATATGATACGATCGATCGAACGACTCGCCTTTCCAGCGTTAAAGTGATATTTAAAAGTGATAATGGCGATGAAAGAAATTTATATCCGGGGAAAAAGTATGGAGAATCGCTCCCTACGTGATTCTCTTAAAGGTACCTCATAATATATCTACATACTGCATACATACTTGCATACATCCCTATCTACTTAAGTAAGTATATATACATATATATACACAAGCTGCTTTTGTAAGCTCTTAGAAGAGACTTATACTTTATCGTACCAATGAAAAGATTCTTACCTCCACTTCTACAACATTTTATATTATACTCAAATTTGAATATTTATTTATATATATATATATATATACTGTTATTATGTGTATTCTTATGCAGATACTATAATATTATTGAATAATAATGTGTAAATATGCAAAATATAAATAATATTACTACTAATACCCTCTTATTGTGATACTTTTTAATATTGAAGAGTATAATTATTTATTATTAAATTTAAAATTCTATTATATTATATATTAAATTTTATTATAGTATAAATATAATTATATATAAACGTATGTATTTGGCTGTTCGAAAACTCTAAACCTCTTAATAATTTTACATTCTAGCAGCATTACCTTCTTGTATTTCGATTTGTCAAGTAGTTTTTTCTTTGCTGATCAAAGTCAGCATTTTCGTGATGTTTTACTTTTTTTTATTACCATAATCATAACAATGCGATGCAAGCGAGAATAATATTATATGCCATTTACGAAGAAGATAAATTAAGTGACCGCTAGTATTAAAATCGTTTTTCAAACTTTCGTTCTTGTAATTTTGATTTAAAAAATGCACCACGCTTGAAATCGTCCAGTTGAAGGAAATGGCGGCAAAATAAAGGTAGGTGGATACTGGAATTTATCAAATTCGACAATACACGATCATTTAAAACTCTTAGGATTCTAAATATGAAAAAATTGTCTTTTATTTGTCAATGAAAAAATGAAATTACTTTTTAATCTACTTAATATAAATATAAGTATAAATAGTTATTTATATTTAAATATAACGTAAAATGGTGGAAGATGAAGTAACAATCTTTTTGTTGGTATAAAATATAAGTAATATATATATATATATATATGTGAAAATCATTAATGCTGCAAATCGTTCTAGCGAGAATGTTAACGACTAAATTTTCGGTCCTCTTCAATTATATTACCTACTAAATGTATTCTCCTAATTACTACGTACCGTACGATCTTGCTTCGTTAGCAAGCAGCATCGCTCGCACTCGCGTAAACGTATAATAGAGCAGTATTATAATAGCTAAGATGATAATGCTTTCGAACTCTTCACAAAACTTTGAAACATTACTTCGCGTTTATAGTGAGGATTCATTATTCTATCTATCTTTCTCTTTCTCTTTCTTTATCTCTTTCTCTCTCCCCCTCTTGAAAATTTCAATGCTCCTCTTTACTTCTAATATTGTTCACAGAGAAACTTACCACTCAAATTTTCCTCCTTGTAATTTTCTTTCTTTTATATGAAATTTCATTTTAAATTCTAGAGTCTCATTTTTTAGATCATGATAGAAAGTTTTCAAGAAAATCGTACGAAAGATCAAATTTTCGTCAACTTTCCAATTTCATTTCCTAACTTTTTTCATTTCTTTACAAATCATGAATTATAAACATACCGGTTGCATATACCGTACTATGTAAATTAGATACCGACGACAGTGTCATCTTCCGTTCATTTTAGGAACTAATTCGTATATTTTGTCCATTTTTAACCAATAGAAATTCAACAATAGAAACAAGACTGAATTTGGTACTATGTATTGCCTTCTATACTTACTTCGTAAGCTTAGAGGTTTATTGTTTTCATGGTGTTGCATACGATATTTGAACTAAGTTTTGTGTAGTAAAAAGTTTTGTGAATTTTCAATAAAATGATCGAGGAACACGACGAACAGGAGACGATATGCGATTCTGTAGTAAGTTTCCATAAATTTCTAGTATATAATTTAATAAAATACCCGATGTTATTTTGTGAAAAAACTTTAAAACAAATCACGCTATATTCTAACCTCACTTACAGAATTCACTTGTGGAAGGCTGCCGTTTGTCAGTCAAAATGCATGGAACAGACGATTGGCGTGAGTTAGTTGATCATTTAAAAACATTTCATTTAATTAATTATTTAATTAATATTTCATATATTTACCATTTGTAGCCCTTGCTGAAATCATCAGTATAAAGGAAGTGCATGGAGTCAAGTGTTATTATGTACATTATGTCGATTGTAAGTAGTTTTCCTTTAAGAAAAATAATAATAGTCCACAATAATAATAGGTTTACATTGACAATAATGTTTCAGTTAATAAACGACTAGATGAGTGGGTGACAGAAGATTGTTTGGATACAAGAAAGGTTCAGTATCCTAGGAGAGATGGAACGGCTCCAGGAACCGAAGCAGCAACCCCAAAAAAACAAGTGCAAAGTAGACCTCCTAGTCCTAGTAGTGTTAGTAGTGAACCAGTGAACGGTAATGCTGTTTTACAAGCAGCGTTACAAAAGAAAATGTCTAGAAAGAGGAAAGCTACGTTCTTAGAAAACGAAGATTCTCAAGATGGTCCTCCTCAAACAGCAGGTCCAAGACCTACCGGTTCTTTAGTCGCTCATCATCATGATGATGTTGTTACACGAATGAAAAATGTTGAACTTATTGAACTAGGTCGTCATAGGATAAAACCTTGGTATTTCAGTCCGTACCCGCAAGAAATGGTGAATCTTCCATGTATATATATTTGTGAATTTTGCTTGAAGTATAGGAAAAGTAGAAAGTGTTTGGAGAGGCATCTATCCAAGTGTAATTTATGTCATCCTCCGGGAAATGAAATATATCGAAAAGGGTCTATTTCATTTTTTGAAATCGATGGTAGAAAAAACAAAAACTATGCGCAAAATTTATGTCTATTAGCTAAATTGTTTCTTGATCATAAAACATTGTATTACGATACAGACCCTTTTCTATTTTACGTTATGACTGACTTCGATACTAGAGGTTTCCACATAGTTGGATATTTTTCTAAAGAAAAAGAATCTACAGAGGATCACAACGTTGCCTGTATTCTTACTCTGCCACCGTATCAAAGAAAAGGTTATGGAAAATTGTTAATCGAATTTTCCTATGAACTTTCCAAATTCGAGGGTAAAACTGGATCACCTGAAAAGCCGTTATCCGATTTGGGTTTGCTGTCTTATCGAAGTTATTGGGCACATACAATACTTGATATATTATTGAATATAAAACCTGTTGTGGAAAATGAGAAACCGCAAATAACAATAAGTGAGATTTGTGAATTAACGTCTATCAAAAAGGAAGATGTGATATCGACTTTACAAAATTTAAATTTAATTAACTATTACAAAGGACAATATATTGTAACATTGAACAGGTAAGTTTAAGGATATAAGCCAAAAGTTTAATCTATTTCTAAGAGTTAGTTTAGTCTTTTAACTGTGACTATTTTTTTTTTTAACAGAGAAATAATCGAACAACATTCAGCATCAATGGAAAAACGCCAAGTCAAAATAGATTCTAAGTGTCTTCATTGGACGCCAAAAGATTGGAGTATTAGACCTAAATGGTGAAATGATTTGAAAGATGATCATATAAACCTATTGATTCATTTTATTTTAGAATTATTTTCAGAAATTCTGAAAGTAATAATGTATGATTTTTAACCATACTAAAATGTATGTAATTATATGATCTTATGGTCTGGTATTTTAAAGACTTTTAGTAGTCCTTGACATGAACCATAGTGGTTTAATTATTCTCTAAATTAAGTAGATCATATTATTAACAGCGTTGAACATGTAATTAATAGGTTCTATGTAAAACAGTATTTGTTTTACTTAATTGATAGCAATCTTTTAATACAAGGAAAATTTTTTAACTAAATTATGTCTATACAACTTTATGGTTGTTTGTACATAGACTGGAACAATACTTTAAATTTGTAGAATTTGAAAATAAATATGATTTTATAAAATTTGTTTATTTTTATATCTATTTATTTATTTTCAAATTTATTAATACGTGTATTTTCCAGAACAAATGTAACCTACAAAACATTCTTGTATTCAATGCAATAATTTATGTATATGTATATATATACATAAATTTAATAATAACTTCATATATCTTGCATTTTTATTGTGAAATTTAACTTGTAAATATGTACACTGTATATATCATGGATGAGGAAACTAAGATGGCGACCTCAGTATTAGGTTGTCATATTATTTGAACTAATTCAACTATTTCGTCCGATTTCAACCAATATAAATAGATCTAAATATTCTAGTACAATTAACTTTCTATGTCCTCTTACTATTTAAAGAAATTAATCGTGTAAGCGGTGTGAACTCGTGTAAATGTATAGTTTCGTAGGAGCTTAAAACAGAGAATAGTGTTGGATTAAATCTTGTTAAATTTCAATTAAAATGATTGAAGAACACAACGAGCATGAAACAATATACGACTCTGTGGTACGTACATTAAAAAATTAGTTAATTATAAAAATTAATGAAATTCTCTAACAAATAAGGTTAAAACTCTGTTTTCCTGTGCATAACAATGTCCTAACCTTAATTTCAGAATTCACTCGTGGAAGGTTGTCGTTTACCAGTCAAAATGCATGGAACCGACGATTGGCGTGAGTTAGTTTATTATTAAATTGCTTTTATCAATTTAAATTATCATTATTTTTTAAAAATTATTGTTAAATTTTATTATATTTGACATATATTATTATGACACGAACAAAGATTAGTTTAAACTACATCTACATCATAATCAATGATAATTTTATTTAAAACACATACTTATATACTCATATTATTTAAAACATTTTTATATAGATAATGCGATTAAACATTTGATTAAGTATAGGAATTATATCTTCAATATTTTAAGATTATATTTACGTTACATAGTGATATCATTCCATCAAACATTCTATACAATGATAGTGATTTTATTATTCGCAGCCCTAGCTGAAATTATCAGTGTTAAGGATATACACAGTATCAGGTGTTATTACGTGCATTATGTTGATTGTAAGTAGTATTCATAAATGAAGCTAATATCTTTTTAGCGTGAACTAGTTTACATTGAAAATAATGTTCCAGTTAATAAGCGATTAGATGAGTGGGTTACTGAGGATTGTTTGGACACTAGAAAAGTTCAGTATCCTCAACGAGATGGAAACACCGCTCCCGGAACAGGAGCAGGTACTCCTAAAAAGCAAGTGCAAAGCAGACCTCCTAGTCCTAGTAGTATTAGTAATAAACCGGTGAATGGTAATGCTATATTACAAGCAGCATTACAAAAGAAAATGTCTAAGAAGAGAAAGTCAACGTTTTTAGAGAATGAGGATTCTCAAGACGGTCCACTTCAAACAACAGGTCCAAGACCTACCGGTTCTTTAGTCGCTCATCAACAGGATGACGTTGTTACACGGATGAAAAATGTTGAACTGATAGAATTAGGTCGTCATAGGATAAAACCTTGGTATTTCAGTCCATACCCGCAAGAAATGGTGAATCTTCCATGTATATATATTTGTGAATTCTGCTTGAAGTATAGGAAAAGTAGAAAGTGTTTGGAGAGGCATTTGGTGAAGTGCAACTTACGTCATCCACCGGGAAATGAAATCTATCGAAAGGGGTCTATTTCGTTTTTTGAAATCGATGGTAGAAAAAACAAAAACTATGCGCAAAATTTATGTCTATTAGCTAAATTATTTCTCGATCATAAGACATTGTATTACGACACTGACCCTTTTCTGTTTTACGTTATGACTGACTTTGATAACAGAGGCTTTCATATTGTTGGATATTTTTCTAAAGAAAAGGAGTCACCGGAGGATCACAACGTTGCCTGTATTCTTACACTGCCACCATACCAAAGAAAAGGATATGGAAAATTATTAATCGAATTTTCCTATGAACTCTCCAAATTCGAGGGTAAAACTGGATCACCTGAAAAGCCATTATCTGATTTGGGTTTGCTATCATATAGAAGTTATTGGACGCATACGATACTTGATATATTATTAAATATTAAACCCGTAGTCGATAATGAAAAACCACAAATAACGATAAGTGAAATCTGTGATTTAACTTCTATCAAAAAGGAAGATGTGATATCGACGTTACAAAATTTGAATCTAATTAACTACTACAAAGGACAATATATCATAACGTTGAATAGGTAATTGAAGGAATTGGGCAGAAAGTTAGTTAATAACAGAATGTCGAATTTCCTTCGGTCTCCATATTGATGTAGATCTTTATTCACAGGGAAATTATTGATCAACACTCGTCGGCAATGAAAAAACGCCAAGTTCGGATAGATCCAAAGTGTCTGTATTGGACTGAAGGATTGGAGTGTTAGGGATTAATAATTAATTAATAATGTATGATTTTAAAAAATAGCTAGAGAAGCCGATGTTAATTATGTTATGAAATTTTTTTCAGGAATTCTCGAAGTATGATTTGAAACTGACTAATTGTACATAATATTTTACATGTAAGATCTTATGATCTGGCATTTTTCAAATTTGAACCATAATGGTTTAATTATATTCATTCATTTAGTCAAACAAATTGTACTAATGGGAAATTATATATAAATTATTATGATAAGTGAGTTTTGTATGAAACAACATTTACACTGTGCATACTAACTCATTAGTAATGGCAACGTTTTTTATACGATGGGTATAATTAAAAAGAAAAAAAAATAAGAATCAATCTAAGTCTTTGCGATTGTTTTGTTTGTACAAAGACTTAGATGATAATTTGGGATTTTGTAGAGATGTAAATAAACGAAATATTTTATAAAATTCGCACAATTCCAAGAGCACGATTAAAACGCAACAAAAATGCCAATTGGAATCTGACAAGAATAAATTAATTTAAAAAATGAAAATAATACTGTAACAACGAAACGAATTTTCATGAAAATATTTTTTTTTTTCAACGCAATCAGCGAGACATCATATATGTATATATATTTTTATATTCAACAGTAACATCACAGTAGCTTCATATACATTACAATCTCGTCATGATTTCTTCATTCACGCGTACAATTTTTACCACGCAAGCGTGTCACGGCGAGTTCAAAGAATCACTACAAATAATGAAAGTTTTATTATTTTTTTTAATGTTCGCATTTCTGTTTAAATTACACAATGCATCGATAGAATATAAATGAAAGGACGATTTAAATAATTACACATCTAATATATTGTGCGATTAGATCAATTAGCACAATTATTATATTTCTTTTCTTTTTATTTATTTTTTTTCATACAAATATCGATCATCTTTCTTTTTTTTTTCTTTCATTTTCTCTCTTCAAGGTAAATGCATCCAATTTATTTACATCGAGTTATTGATGAATGTGAATATTAATCGGCTGTTTAATCTTTTATTTTTTGTTTTTTTTTCTTTTTTCATTTAGAAACGATTTATTAACAGAAAAATGTTTTTTTCGATATTTCTTTCTTTTCGTGTTATTTTCTATTCAATATGGAAGATCAAGCTTATGTATGTACATGGAATAAGAAGATCAGGTTAATACAATGAGAAGGCAATTTCTCGAAATTTGTTATAGAAACAGTTTAATGAGAGCACATCACGATAAATGCGATGAAATAACGTGTTAATCGATAAACCATTTTTCAATAAAACAATCATCTCGGAAGAATTACGAGAGCCTCACCGACTCTTATAATCTGTTACGATAGATCAGTATAGCTATTTATTTTATTTTATATTACTTATTTTCTTTTATTCTTTTTAGTTTCGAGACGCAAACTTAAGAATATCTTCTTAATCATGATAAATTGTTTATTCTAAACGATATCGATCGATCCGTTTCTTTTCCCTTTTTTTTTTCTTATCAAAGACACTAATGTCGAAGCAATATTTTATTATCAAGTCACAATTAAACGAATTATCTCATTATTAGTTGAATTAATGATAAATAATTGAAATTTTGATCATTGTTAAAATAATGTTTTATTTCTATTATTTTATTATATATTAAAAATAAATTATATATATATATATATAATTTAAATGATGTGTGAGGTGAAAATGAGTCTATTAATTTGTTGATCAATGATTTGTATCCACAAAATTATTAGTTAACGTGCGAATAATAATTAACATTTATAATTTTTATTTGTAAACATTGTAAATCATTGGCGAATCATTTATTCGTAGGTTCAACAAATATTAATTTCTCAATTACGACAAGAACTTCAATTATTGATCATTGATTTAATCAATAACATAAATAATTAATTTAATCGTTATTCAAATAAAACATTGCGATAAATTAGAATAATACTATCTAAAATCAACGATTTCATTTTTAACACCGAACACACTTTTCGAAGTTGTCGAAATTTACGTATATACGTGATCGATCGATCATTCTCCTGTTCATTTACGTGATATATAATACATACGAGAGAAAGATGTATCGATTAATCGATCGATCACATAAAACGTACGAGTACACATTTCGCGGCTAGTTTAACAACAACAGCAGCAGCAACAACAACAACAACAACAATAATAATGATGATGATGATGGAAAATTCAATGGCAGCAGCAATCGTTTTGATAAGGACAGAGATTAATTTAGTTTAGTTTAGTTAGTAAATTATTTAGTTAATTAATTAATTAATTAGTTAACTAATTATAACAATGAAAAAACGTGAACGATAATCATGATAATTATCAACAACACATACGCGGCGCACTACGAATATTTAAAAGAAAAAAGAAAATGGTTACGACACATCGGCGCCATCTTGATTTCACATTTTCACGAAAGAAAGATTTCAATGCTTTGAGAGACACAATTCTCTTTTTTTTTTATTTTTATAATTCGCATACTATTAGAACAAAATTTTTAACTTTTTTGTTTTTTAATTTTGTTTATCTTCGACTCTAAGATACAAACATAATTCACAATTAATCTCTAGATACTCGCCGCAGTTCGCCAACGTGGTACTTATACGTGTTAATTTGAAATCAAATTATGTTTTCTTTTATTTTAATTAATTCATCTATATATAGATATATATATATATATATACATACGTATATGCATGTATGTATGTATGCATGCTCGTTTATATGTATATATATATATATCATTTCTTGCGTTACGTGTGCGTGCTTAGACGCGCGCGCGCGTTATGTAATATCTCATTATATTTCATATGGTTTTTTCTCGCTCGTACGTTTCTGTACGTTATATCTTTTTTTTTATTTATTTTTCTTTTCAATGCAGTAATTTTCTAGTTTTTTTTCTCTTCATTAAATGTAATGTATACATATACATATGTATATATGCATCTGTGTGAGTACACGTACAGTTTGAACAGTAGGCGGCAATGGCTGGACAGAATAGCGCTCGACAAATTGAATTTATCGATCGATAGGTCGATCGATTATCGCTCTTTCGTCTGTTTTTTTTTTTGTTAATCTCTTACACGCACACGTATATTACAACCATACATACAATTGTACACATTTGCATTTACTCGTGTATCCTTTCTTGTAATTATTATATTATTTTTGTTGTTCAAACACACACACATACACGCATGTTTCTTTTTTGTTTATTGTTTTGTTCATTCTTTCTCTCTCTCTCTCTCTCTCTCTTTTTTTTTTTCTCTTTTTTTCTTTTAAATTTGTATCGAACTATAATTTGAGAGCGTCGTCGAGTTTAGTTAAACGGAGGTCGCTTTTTGTACATTACCGTGTTCACGCGGTGAACGTGGAGAGGAAAAAGTGAATACATACACAACAGGCGTACATTTGTACTGATTTGATATTCGCATACGTTCAGGTACAAGTCCGCTCCTGTCAGACGACGCTATGCACAGAAATTTGTTCAAAAATCATCAAGATTTATATAAGGATTATATATATATATTCGTCTTTAATTAATAATTTATCTTTCTTTTTTCTTTTTTTTTTTACTCGAATTTTCAATAATAATTCTTCATTTAAAAATTAACAAATAGATATCTTACAATTAGTAATTACAAAATTACTAATAATAGGAAAGTAAATTATAATAATATATAGAAGAAACAATTATTTACATAGACGAATTGAAACAATAACAAAATTTCACTAATAAAATTAGTAAAACATGTATAATTGATTAAAAATTACTTATCAGGGAATAAAGAAATAACAGAGAATAATTTTTCTCGAAACATTTAACATAACATAAGCGAGAATGATCGATTAGTAGAAAGTAACAAAATTCTGTCCTCGTCGATCTTCGCATTCGCTAAACCAAATCCATTTTCTATGATCGATTGAATATCTCGCGATGGTTTAGTTGATGAAATTTTAATGATAATAATGAAGTTGAAATGGATTTTTTTCAAAGTTTTTCTCTTCCGAGTGAGAAAAACTAAAGAGCGTACATACACACGTGTCGAATGATTGATCGACACGACACGACACGAATGATTGATTACGATTTTTTTTTTCTTTCTTTTCTGTTCTTTTTTTTCTTTTTCTTCTCTTTTTAGTTAATTTTTATTTCGCTCTTTTCACGATCGTATGCTAAAACGTCTATGTTTATGCACTGGTTTTAAAGTAGAATTTCGAAATCCTTTAATCTTAGTTCACTCTCGCAAAAATTTCATTAATTTATTTCTAAAACAAAACAGAATGAAAAAAAAGAAAAAAATAATTGTGCAAATCTTCTTTGTTGCGTTTACGAGCATAAAAGATAGATAACGGTATTGATAGAAAAAAAAAAGATTCTCGAAAATGACACATTTATTTAATTAATAATTAATTAATATTATTATTAATATAGAAAAAAAATTGTGATCAAATAGAATCAGAAGATAAAAGTTCTCTATGCGTTTTATTTTATTTTCGTCAAAAATATTTTTGTAAAGATATTTAAATAAATGAATAGAAAAATGGAAAAAAGAAAAAAGCAGAAAAATAAATTGATGGGAGTATATAGTTAGGTAAAAGAAAATTTCGAAAATCTAGTTTTGTCCAGCCGTTTGCCCGAACAATAAGACACTTAACAGTTTTGGCAATTCCTCGCTTCTGCCTTCGAAGGAATCGATGAATTATCCTTTATTTTTATTTTTTTTTCATTACCATAATTATTATTAGTATCATTATTTTATTCATTATTTAGTATTTATTATTAATATTATTATTATTATTATTATTATTATTATTATTATTTTTATTGTTATTTATTATTCTCTTATTAGATTTTAATTTTCATTATTATATATTATATGTATGTGTATATATATTTCTTTGAATGAAACATCGGCGTTATTATCGTTCCAAGTATAACAAAACCACAATGTGTTTCAAAGAGGTGTATGTGCGTTTTCATATGTGTATATGTATGTGATCGTGATATATCATCGTCGCTTTGAAAATATCAGGGTCCATTTTTTGTTCGTGATTAAACGACGAACGGATCTCGTACAAAATATTTTTTTACCATTTCTCGTTTTTTATTTTTATTTTTATTTATTTATTTTTTTTTTCATATGCTCGAGAATTTCGACTCTCTCTTTCTTTCTCTTTCTAATTTCATCAATTTTATTTTCATGTATCGTTAAATGACACGTTATATTCTATCTCTCTCTCTCCATTTTTCTCTTTCGATTTTGTTAATACAGTTATTTTTAATAAAACTTAGGAAACAGGCTGGATGATACGAACGGATTCAAATTCGTATGATATGCTTTCGTGATCAGGATTTTATAGTTCAGGATTTTTCTCGATCAAATCTTTCTAATTGTTATTAATTATTCTTTATCTCATTTAATCGTGAGAATTCAATTAACGGAATTAAATTTAATTCATGACGAGATTATATACGTGCGTGCGTGTATTTTATTATTTCTATTATAATTATTTAATTATTATTATAATTATCATTATAGTTATTAATATTATTATTATTATTATTATTATTATTATTTATTTAGTTATTTTTATTTATTTATTCGTGTGTAAACATACGATTCTGTGTATACCATCGTCGCACTTAAATATGAATTCACTCTTCCAGCCTGTCCCCGCGAATTTTATTTATTTATTTATTTATTTATTTATTTATTTATTTATTTATCTTTTTTTTTTTTTAGAGAATCGTCATCTTTTTTTAGAGTATTGAAGATACAAAATCTACGATAGAAAACAGAACAGACTTTAAATATTTCTTTATCTTTTTGGTTATATTTTCATTTTTTTTTTCTTCCTTTTTCTTTTGTCAATTATTTGTTTCATCCCACATTTAACATCAACGCGTTTACCGTTATTGTTATTAACTATTCTTTATTAGTATTGATCTTATGTCGTTTTCTTTTTTAATTATATTATTATTATTAATATTATTATTATTATTATTATTATTATTATTTCTGTATTTGGTTTCAGCGTTATTATTATTTGCTGCAATCATTCCTTAATTATAATAATTCTTGGCGTTCACCAATAAATTAATTCTTCATATTAATTAATTATAAATATTATCAATAGAGTGTTTCTCTATTATACAGATTGTCATGTTCAGCATTTGATTCAATAGCAACCGATCTCGAATACGATGCATTTCATCATAGCGCTTATCAAGTCAACATTTTTTATTACACTTTTTTTTTTATGATCTTCCAAATATTAGGATCCACATACTTCTTTCCAATTTCCAAAGAAAAAATTCTTATTGGCCAGGTGATCATCTTCGTGCATTTATGAATGTGCCAGAACAGTATATATTTATACATGTATGTATGTATGTATGTATGTATGTATGTGTATTAAATATACAATGTACTTTAACTCCTAACTAATTTCGGGAGAGTCAGGATCTTTCGATAAGATATATTCTCATTCATTTCAGCACATTTTTTTCCCCACTACCTCCTTTTTTCTTTTCTATTTTTTCTTTTCTTTCCCCCCCCCATTCATATATATTTATCTATATTTTATTTTATTGATTTAGTCATTAATCGTTTTAAATAAATCCTTTACATGTTATTTTAGTTTTTTTATTCATCCAAGTATTATTCTCTTCGTCTAAATTCATCTATCTATCTATCTATTTATCTATCTATCTATCTATGTATTTACCTATCTACCCCTTTCTTTCTTTCTCACAAACGATAGTTTGAAAATAAAGACGAAGGAATGATCGAAACGTTTTTTTCAAACGTTTTTTCAAATTATTTCTCGACACACAGATCTTCGTTAATTTCTCTCACTAACTAAGTTTATGCACTTTAGATCGTACGTGCGCATTGTGAAATATTGATTATCGTATAAGATATACGATAAACATATGGCACGTATATATGTATGTATATATACATTGATCGTAATAATAATTAATTTTCGTATTTTGATACTCTCTTTAGTTACATGGTAGACGATGTGCGAGCTTATTCGATTTCAGATAATCAATCAGAACACTTGTCAGACAGTTGGCTGAGGTATAATTAGTAACTCCTACGCATCAAGTTGCATGATAGCGTGTTTCTAATCATAAGTTACCCCAGAAGAGAAAGCTCACCATTCCTTTAATATTATACAAGCCTGTCAGCTTCATATCGAATCATACATATTATATTTTATATATATATATATATATGTATCTTTATCTTTCTCTCTCTCTCTGTTTCTCTTTCTCTCTGTCTGATTTCTGAAATAGCAATTTATTTGAGTAAATCCTCAGTAAATCTGTCACGACGTCGCTCGCTCGAGGATCTACCACGAGCCCTGGGCTAATAATCAAAACTTTCTTGGTTCTGAACATTCTCTTGATAAGCTTCTAAGTAACTGTCGACATTACGATAGATTCCTGAATTAGCTTGGATCATTAAAGTCTTTAAGATCAATTCATTATCTATAGCTTTCGATGGTAGGACGATCTAAAAATAACATTAACATTACTTTTTCAAAAGTTTCAGTTCAATATTTAGGGTAATCGTTTCTATTATGGAGCATTGTAACAATTTGATCTTTTTTCAATCATAATTTGCATGTTTGTTGTCGAGTTTTTGAAATCATGCGTTTTCCATATTAGAAACAATATTACGATATTTGTTTTTATATTTATTTATTGAATTATTGAATTACTTACCCTTACTAATTCTTGAGGAGGTATTCCGTACAAATTAATATCATTGCAAAGTCTCTCCATGATGCATTTAAATTCAAATTTAGGATCAAGTTTAGCCGATTTAGTTTTGATCCTATGATTAGCCCATTTCAGCATAGCCTCGAATTTTTTGATCTCAGCTACCTCGGGACGGCTAGACATTATCATTTGAACCATCGACTCGCTCAAAGTTAAAAAGTCTGGATTTTGAAATAGTTGAGATGCTCTTGTTCTTACGAATGCTTTAATCATATCCATCAAATCGTTAGCCGATGTATAACGCCAATAATAATTTTCAAGGGCGCACAACATCTCGCATACTATCTCGATACGAAGATATTGCTTAGCGTGATGGAAACAAGCTTGAAGAAGTTCGGGCAAATCAAAGTGTTCAGCTGCACATATCAGACCTGGTATGTTGCTACAGGTCAAGGGACACGAACCGGTCTGCAGATAGTCCAATAAAGTTCCAAACGTTTCTGGATCGAACTCGATCACGTCGAACTATTATACATTATATAAATAATGTGAAAAAATAGACTATCTCCCAAAAAGAAGAAGGAAGAAAAAATATTTTCAAAATTAATTGATATACCTCAGTTTGAGCAAGTTTAGCACGATCAACTTTTTGTGCATCAGCATAAACGCTTAATCTCGGGACAGCTAAATATTCAGCAGTCTTATCCTTATCCTTTGCATCTTTATCTAAAAAAAAAAAAAACGAATAAATGTTTAAACGACGCATGCGGTTTTGCGAAAAATTATATTAAATTAATCAACACAAATTCTACTCACTACTGCAATCCTGCGAACTAGCCCATCGTTTACGATCTTCACTTTGTAAAGTATTACCTCCATGTTTTCTGATACTCCTTCCCCAGCCGGCAGTGATTGTTCCCAGTCTCGAGATAGCACGTTTAACCATCGGTGATGAGGGCACACTTTTGGGCCTAAACAGATTAGAACCAGTATCTCACAGAATACGATAAAGCGGCACCTCGGGGTACGGATCGGAGTTTGTTAAAAGGTAGGATTAAGGATTTATATTATTTCAAGGACATGATTTATCTGGACAATCGATAAATGCCAATTTTTTTCCTGTATTATATTTTCCCTTTATGATATAATGAGTTGCAAAAAATTCTGCATGCCGTTACAAACACGTCTCTACGTTATTGTTATTACTTTATTATTAAAATTAAAAGAAGACAAAAAAAATATACACATATATATAGATAAAATACGTAGATAAGAGTAAGGATAGTTGTGCAAAAGAAAAATATCGCATAAGACTGCAGGTTTTCTTTTTTTCTTTTTTTTTCCATAAAAAATTTAGAGCGTCCATTGGTTGATTTATAAAAGTAGTAGTAGCAGCAGATACACCGGCGGACCGCAAACGATACTGCTTTTGTGCAATTGCTTCATATCGACGACGACGACGATGACGATTAAAAAAAAAAAATGCATGCGACACAAAATTGAAAAATACGTTTCAATATACCATTTGCAAAATTGTCTTTCGTTTTATAATAGATTCATTAAAAAATATAATAATAATAAAATGATACGGACTAAACATGCGGTGCTTTAAGGATAGGAGACATGGATGTGCCGTGAATACATTTAATAATAATAATTATATAAATATATATTTTTATATATAATAAATATATTGTATATAAAAAGAGCATTCGACATTAAAAATGCAGGCATTAGTCTCATCATCCGAAAATATTCCAAATAAATTCATTTGTATTTTGTTTTCTTTTTAATACTTATTTATTTGCTTTTTTTTTCTTTTTATCTTGTAAATATCCAATCTTTCTCCTTTTTTTTTTGTTTTTGTACCAATCGAGAATAAGAATTGCACGTGCATAGAAAATAATCCAATTAGGAATTCTTATCTTAATCGAGCATATTGAAAATTAGAAAGATTTGGAAAAAAAAATTTGAGAAAAAATAATAAGAGATTGAAATGTGAAGAAAATTTTGTTTCTATTTTATTATTAGCTTACCTAATTACTGCACAGAAATAAATAGATAGATAGATAGATATAGTTAGATAGATAGATAGGTAGATAGATAGATAGATAAACAGATAGATAGAGATAGTACATACATGAATTCCATTTTCTTTCGTTTATCTTCCATTTTCATATCGATTTTCAATAATATGAAACTATGCCCGCGAGATTATAAGCGCAACGATAAATAATATTAATATATTTTACTATAACGTACCTAGGACTTTCCATGTCTGGAACTTGTAGGAAATTAGAACTCTTTGGTTTTTGTGGACTTAGCAAAGTTGGTGCTGGTCTTGCTAACAATTCGGCAACTGGCACTTGAGGACTTCCAAAACCTGCTTGGATTCCGTATAACATTTCTTGAAATACCCTGAAATTATCAAGAAAATCTCTTAATCATTATATTGATTTAATTTTATTTTATATATATATATATAATATTAATATTATTTTATATTAATATTATTTTAACTAAATTTGTTTGTGTTAGTACAAAAGAAATATTATAAATATATAATAATATATTTAATTACCTGCTTCTAACAGCTAAGATAGCTCGAACACCAAGAAATCGGACCTTTTGTTTGTGTTGACCAGGTACAAGGAAAGATACGTCAAACAGATTGGCATTCAACGAGACATTGTCAGCATTATTTAAGAATACTTTGGTAAAATCTTTAGCTAGTTGATCATAGTCCTCAAATTTATCACGAACAGAATCCAATAATGGCGAGAATGGTCTCATATGTCCAATCGGTCTCCAAGATCCTCGTCTGAATCAATAAAATCAAATCATCACGCAATCCACAATCCACGTAATTCATAATATATCATAAAAAATATTAATTACCTGTACGGTTTTGGAATTTGGCCAGTTTCCGCATGATTGATTAAATTAGTTACGATATCTTCCATCATTTGACTTCTCGTTCTTTCCTGCATTCTTGCAAATTTTGGTGCCGAGTAACTCGCCCTTTCACCGTTTACAATTTTTGTTAAAATCCATTCTCGAAACATAGGACCTAATTTTGTTTTGGGGAATTGAATATATATTTAACAACATCAAAATATAATTTGGAAAAATTATTATAAAATATTTGTCCGTCGATGAAAATAATGAACTAACTTTTTTCAAAGACACTCTGTTCCCATAGATAAGGTTTGTAAGCTCCAACTTCATCCCTGGTGACTACAGACACTTCATATTTGGTAATCTCTTTCTGAGGGCTTTTAGTTTGCGCGGCAGGACTCACACGAACCAGGATGAACGTGTGCAAAAAGTGTGACTTTATACAAGCAGGATTGAATCTCGTTTTATCAGCTTCCAAAAATACAACGCAGACTATGTCGTTGCCAATGTGTCTTTTCCTTTGTAGCTATTATTTTTTAATAATAATAATAATTATTATTATTAACATATTTATCAAACTAATATTTTATTTATCAATGAAACGAAAATATTTTCGTACCTTTTGCGTGTCGTGTTTTTCGTAAGGTAAAAGGGTCGACACGTGGAACATGATTTCAATGCCTCGCCAATTAGTATAGACGGAATTAAATCCAGTTAAATTATGAACGGTATCAAGACCACCTTTGTACTTGTCAAATCCCTTTAACTTGACCTTATCACCTAGAATCTGAAGAAATTCTTCGAACAATGGTGAATTCTCGTTGTTGTCCAGTATCTCCTCTTCTGTGCACTGTTCCTCTTTCACATATATCACTCCAACTTTAACCTCGGACTTGATGAAAGCTTGATCGAGCTTGAGAAGTTCCTCTGGGGTGTCCGGCAATTGACCAAGTGTCAACGGTGGATTGATGTTTACCTCTTTACCAAGACTACGTACTACTTCTTCACGATTGTACCTAGAAACGAGAAATATCGGTGTGTCCTTGACACGTTTCTTTCGAATCTCTAGAGGAAAAATAAATCAAGCAAAAGAAAGAAAAAAAAAAGAAAGTAGAAAAGAAAGAAGGAAAAATCGAGTAAAATTGTTTTAAGAAAACTTTACCTTCGAAGTATTCTCAACTTGTATTAATAAAGTTAGCCAATTTGATGAACTTCGTAATTTAAAGTGAAAATAAAAAAATTAAAAAAGTATATCTACGCTTTTACTTACGTGCACGCGCGTGTATCGTTGTTGATGACGTAATCGATTAAGAATATAATGAAATTTTCTTATAACACAAATAGGATTTAACTCAATGGTCGAGCTTTTTTCAGAGATGAAATTTGTATCCAAAATTTATGATTTTAATTAGTCCGATATTTTCCGATTAACCCCAACACATGCATCATCCATCTAATCTCGTTACTAACTAAGTAATTAGCTAATTTATTTAGTAATTACCGATCAGCGAAGACACAACTGGCTGGTATAAGTCCATGTACCGTATAACTGATAGCCCTAACGAGTATCCTAAATTGATCCCGTCCATTGAGGGTCTCTTGTTTGATGCTGAGTATCACCGGTCCAAGATCTTCATCGTTCGTAAAATAATTCCAATGTTCGGATGCGTAAAAATATTTCTCATAAGTTTCTTGCTCGACCGATGTCAACTCGAAACATTGATATTTCTCCCATTGTTCTTCGATAGCTGTTTTCTTTCTGGAAACGTCGTTCGACTCGAATTCTCTTTCTTCGGACAAAGAAAATTGATAGTCATCGATTTCATCAGGATCTAAACCATCCCTGTCATTTCTTTCGTTGCTAAGATCGGTGGTGATCTGTTGTCTGGAACATTCGATCCAATATCCCGGTGCTGGGATAAAGTTGTGCGGATATTCTTGACAGAATTCATCTAAAAAAAGGAATTTGACAATTTTTTATTATAATACAAAAAAGAAAAAATAGAAATAAAACAAACAAACAAAAACGATTGAGAAATCTTCGCAAATTTTTATCGTTCGATAAAATGAAAACGAGTTGACAATTTTTGGAATAATTTAAATCAATCAATTGACTAATAATAATTGGCAATTTTTTGTTTATCATAAAATATATTAGAAACAACTTGTTTACATTTTAATTGTTAATTATTTTATATTTGATATCTCTCGATATTCTTTTGGTTTTATCAACATTAAATTGTATCTTCTAAAGAAAAAGTAACTGCAAAAAAGAAAAATAAAGAAGAAAAAACAATTTCGAACGTGCCTCGTCGATATGCATAAACGCATAATACACACATACACAAATATACGTACATAGGGACGTAAAATTACATTTAATTTTAATCAACGTGACGAATTTATCCTCACGTAGCTCGTTCGAAGAGCTACGGGATGAAAATCGTGTTTATGATTTCATCAAATCGTGGAACCTCGGCTGAGAGCAATTGGATCTCGGTACCAATGGGATGAAATTTATTTCGAAAGAAAATTAATAAATAAACAGAGAAAGAGAGAGAGAGGAAAAGAGAGAAAAAGAGAGATAAGAAGAGGTGTTCAGTAACACAACTAGAAGAAGGAAAGAAAAAAAGTAAAGAAAGAAAGAGAAAGAAAATCATTACAATTGGAAAAAGATGAGATAAGAATTTTTGAAGTACAACAAGTAATACGAGTTGCAAAGCAAAAATTTAATACGGTTCGAAACAATTTTAAAAAGAGAAAGAGAAAAAAAAAGAAAGAGAGACAGAGACACAGAGAGAAAGAGAGAGAGAGAGAGAGAGAAAGATAGAAAGAGATAGGAAGAAAGATAGAACGATTTTGATTTCTCTTCAGTTGGCCAAGATGATTCTCTTCCACTTAGAAACGTATTCAAGGATAATGTCTTAGCATTTCTTCTCTCATTGTTAGTATCCTTTAACAATTTGTCATTTCCATCTTCTCTAAATTCTTCTTTTAAGTTCTCTCACACAAAGCATCTCAATATCCTTAGTTTCGTAACTTTCCTTTCCTTTTCTTTCCTTTCCTTTCCTTTGATTGTTGACGATAACGCAGTCGACCCACTGTAAGGTGGAACACCAAGCTGTTTCGAAACAGGGCTTGGTATTCTGACTTAGAGTGAGCCGCCTGCGTTGCCATTTTTTGGCTCCTGATTTCATAATGATCCTTTTATTAGCGTCCTTCCTCCATATAATAATTACTTTTGCTCATTAGTAATTAACTATCCCCTATTCTGTATATTCTTTCTTTTTTTCCTTTTATTTTGCATTCTTTTCGTTGGAGATTTTAACCAAAATAAAGTAATCTCTTCGTGTTTAAAATTGATTATGGGGTCGTCATGGTCTTATTTATTATCGTGTAATTTAATCACTCTCTCTCTCTCTCTCTCTCTCTTTTTTTTTTGTTAATGGAAATAAAAAGTAGATTTTTAAAAATTCTTAAAAATAAAATTAATTTATGTATACGCGTGTATGTTTGTGTTAAGGCGAGATAGTTTATGGATGTGTATACGTGAATATGTGTTTTCTTAAATAATCGCGTGTAATCCGAAGTAGGAGAAACCACCTGTAGCTATGCACTACATACACATACACGCTTATAAAAGTTCTTATATGTATATATATACGTGTATATTATATATGTGTTATATATGTATGTATATGTTCAGCTTTCTAAGCGACCCTTTGAATCGTTACAAAGCCGACTTTGCGTTAAGAGAGAGAAAGAGAGAGAGAGAGAGTGAGTGATAGAAATAGAAAAAGTCAGATAGAAAAGAAAACTCGAAAGAAAAAGAACATATGAACTAGTTTCATCAAAATTTTCTAAACAAACGTTAATGTTAACAATTCGTCGATCGATCGAAGAGATTTTTACATTTATATTTGTTTCATACGTATTTAAATTTGTTCACGTATGTTCGTAAAGATTTGTTCAAAAAAAACAATTGTATGAAAATATTTTTTATTATATATTTTGTTTATTAAGATTCTATTTTGGATTTAATGAACTAATCGTTAAATGTAATTAATATATATATATGTGTATGAAAGATAATATTCATACCTGAACAGGCTTGGGATGGTAAAAGAAATATCAAAGTATTTGATGATTTTCTTCTGGCAACCGCGTTGCCTAAACTATGTGGTTTGAAGCTGCGCAACAGCTGCATGAAGTCCGAGCACTCCATCAGCGCCACGTCAGCAAAATGCAGATCGCAAAGTATCTGATTTTTGAACCTACGAAAAACAATCAAGAAAATATAAACGATAATTATCCTTCCCCGAAAAAAAAGTACTAAAAAATAATCATTACATCTATTTCCATTTATTTATCCAACGAGAAAAATAAAATGAACCGTTAACTAACATCTGCTACATTACTTTTTGGTCTTAACAAAAAAGAAAGAATAAAGAAACGTGTCTACGTCTTGGAAAAGAAAAAGATATTTCGTTCCAAGGACCTTTAACCCTTTTCACTATAACAATGTGGGAGACTCATAATATGCTTTATGATCCAAACATGAGAAAGCTCCCATGCATTAAATCATGGTACAAGGGTATGTATTAAATCATAGTACAAAAATGTATTTGATTTATTAACCTGTGGAAAACAACGACAAAAATCACTGCAATTATTTATTCCAAATAATAAAAAAAAATACTATTAACATTTATTTATTTTTCTCGGTCAACCAACAAAAATTAGAAATAAAAAGAAACACGCATTAATCTTAATTATTAATAAAAAAAGAAATTATCCAAAGATCATATGCATATATTTTGTAAGAAAAAAAAGAAAGAATCCCTTGCGAGAAAAATTACTTCGATCTTGATATCCCAACAGAGATATCTATCCGTATATTTATATAAATATATACCCATAGGAATTCTTACCCAATGGTATTATCTAAACCAATAAAAAAATATTAGATACTAACCGCCTCGCCCTTTTCTGATTGATTCCCGTCAGATTGGCGCCGCAACTGTTACATTTTAAGCACTCCTCGTGGTAGTGGTTGTTGTCGTATAGCGACGACGGTTCTTGAAACAATAAAACAAACAATTAGATAAATAGATATCTATGAAGGAGCAGTCTTAAAAGAAAGAAAGTAAGAAAAAGAAAAACAGAGACTGCTAAAACTAACGTACATACACACACACACACACACACACACAGATAGAGAGTACATCCAAGTACTCTTAAAACTTCGACCTCTTAGGCCCCAAATACCTAAACCTTTTTTCCTTTATTCGTGTTTTTACTTAACGACCCTTCAACGAGCTCGTGTCGTCTAAGGGTGTGGCACGAACTTTCCTTGTCCTTTTTTTTTTCTTTCTCTCTCTCTCTCTCTCCTTCTCTCTTTCTCTTCGTCTGTCTTCCTTTTTTTCTTTTTCTTTTTATCTTGTTCGTGACACTACCAAGGGAGTCATAAAGAATTCCAGCACGTGCCAGGTCAAGAATTCTGATGTGCCAATGCAGACGAGTCGTCTCGACTAGTCGAGTCTATAGAATCCCGTTAAATTCTTCCTATTATTTTTTTTATCGATACTTTCCAATTTTTAACGATACTTCATTATAATATTATATTTTTTTAATAACTGTGTTCATTCAAATGGTATGTTGTGTTAGATAATACATCAATTTGTTTTCTTACGTTTATTAACTACGATTGGTTTATTAATTTCATGCGAGTTTTATGCAATTTTTTTCAATAAAATTTATTCATTTTGTTTTCGAGAGAATGCAATTATCATTGAATTAACATATATACTGGTAGATTGGTCGATATAGTTATTTCGGACTCTCATTATTATTTTGAATTTAAATGAATAATATTAAGAGATTGTTTTCTTATTTTTTTTTTTTTTTATTATTGAAAAATCCAACCTAATATATGACTATCGAAAATAATATTAAAAGTCACTAATCAAATATTAAATAATATTTCCTATTATTTGTGTATTCGATTAAAAAGTACTATAAATCTCGACGATATTTATCGACTAATCCAATAAAATGATCCGCTTGATTCCGTGCCTGGAAATTAAAAAAGAGATAGAAAGAAGGATTTGAAAAAGAGAAAGAAAAAAAAAAATAAATCCATTTGACTACAAAATCAACTTAACAGTTAACAATATTAAATCCCCCTTCTAGAACAAACTTTTCAGTTAGATTGTAAAGTGGATTTCCATGTGTCTGACTTAACGTAGCCTATTCTACTTCAATACTCTACTACACTACTATACAAGCACTCTACCAGTAAGTAGAAACATTGCTTTTAGGTCAGACGAGGTACACGAATTTCGAGGCTAATCTCGTTTTCGATTCAAACAAAAAGCACTTTCCGATAACAATTTTGATTCTACACATACAAACACACACACATACACACAGATATATATAAATAATACAAATACATAACATTTGTTCAAAAAAAAAGCTTCATCGTATTTTTATATTATTTTTATTCTTAATTCTTTCTCGTTAATTTTTTTGTTTCCTTTTAAATTTCTTTTCCTTTTCTTTCTTTCTTAATATTCACTTACAAATTCTAGATATTGTAAAAATCTAATACGCGTGATTGGAATTTGAATGAGATCGTCAATCTTATAACCAAATGACGTTCGTTTGATAAATATTCGCTACCTTATTCATTATATATTCTATTCCATGGGTAATAACACGCCCACGTACTTCGCAATGGCGATTCAAGCTTATCGGTAATTCAACTTCATCTTTTCCAGCCCGTTCCATTCCTCTCTCTCTCGTCATCATCCTCCACCATCTTTTCGACTTCTTTTTCCTTTGCTTCTTCTCATTTATATTCTTATTCTCTTCTACCGTATACCCACATACACGTATACAAAAAAAGGATGTCTTATCTTGGCTTAGGTATTTTAACGTTCACCCTCTTACATATATATATGTATTCTAATGTGATTAGTAAGCTATTTTTATAACCTTCTTCTTCTTTTCCTTCTTCTTAACGGTGGTCCCTTTTTCTTTTTTATAGCTTTTATTATCCTAAATTTGAATTTTTATCATTCTTTTTATTTTTTTTCTAATACTTTTTTCTTTCTTATTTAAGTTATTATTATTATTATATGTTTGACTCAATGTAATCTATATTAATGCACTACTTCTATAAGCGCCTTACCAGTAAGTAGTAACATCGCTTTTAGGTCAGACAAAGCACACGAATTTCGAAACTAATATCGTACTTTTATTTTATTGATATTTTATTAATAATTATGTAATGTGTTAAAAGTATTATATAATTTTTATAACCTTCTTTTTCTCCTTCTTCATTTACTTCTTAATGTTTTATTTTTTTATTTATATATATATATATATTGTTTTATCTTGAATTTTCATCTTTTTTTTATTTCGAATTTTTTTCTTATTCTACTTTTTTTATTATTTAAATTTTAGGAGTTTAGAGTACTATATACGTAATACATAGTACCCCCCCCCACCCTATATATTTTTTAGTAAATGTATTTTTCATCATAATACATTATATATATGTAGCGTTTTATGACGGTAGAGAGAGAAAGAAAGAAAACTTCAAAATATTTTATTCAAATAAAATGTTCCTTCTGAAATTACATTGTTTAATAATAGATTGTACGATATAAGTACTAATACATTTTATTAGTTTTTATATTATAATTCATATAATATTATGTAGAGTACATAATTTTTGTATTCTAGACACGTACAAACATACGTGTACTACATAATAAATTTATAATATTTTTTAAATTAAATTATAATACAATAAATTGTGTATTTAACAAAAGAGTATAACAATATTAAACATTTATTTTTTAAAAAACAACGTGATAAAAAATATTAATCATAACTGACTATTTATTTTTATTATCAATGAAATAATCTTATCTTTTATTTCTCTTTTAACCTATAGAAACATATATATACATAAAAATCCTTTGGTAGTTTCAGAATAGAATGAAAAAAGGATTTAAAACAGTGTTTTGCGAAAGTACCTAGTGAAATACATACAACATAGTTTATGAATATTCAGTAAGATCGTTCATAGTCCTACTACGCCCGGTTATGTCGACATCTCTGATGGCTCGTTCTAAATTCAAAATGTAATTACACGTAGATATCAAATGTGAGACCACAATTGTATATATGTGTGTGTGTGTGTGAGTGGTTGTGTGCACGCGAGTTTTATTCATTTAAATATATATCAACATAGATGTGCATAGATACACATATCTATAGATAGTTTTATAGTACTATAAAACAAAAGAAGTAACTTTTACAATTATTATTATGATTCATTGATCGAAATATACAATCTTCCTATTTTTTATTTAACAAAAATATATTTCGAGATACTTTCTTTTTAATAATAGATTAATTAAAATCGATTAAATGAATTTTGTTTTCATAGGAAATATTTTTCAAAGGTATTATTATACATCCAATTTTATTATGGTTAATAAAAAAAATTCAACATTAATTAATTTCAATAGATTATCGTAACATAAAACGATTGTACAATTCGTATTATTATTATTATTATTATTATTATTATTATTATTTTCTTGTTGCAAATGAATATAATTCTTCTCGCGAAAATACGTTAAATTAGAAGATATAAATGTAGGAATATTTTACGGAAGGTATTATAGTTGGATAGATATTTCTCACGTTTCGAGGACAGCAGAGATAAAGGTACGAAATCAGTTCTACGGAAATTAATAACGAAGACGCGGGCCATTGTCCGAGAAATATATGAAGCGAGTTAGAATTTGCGAATGGCTTGACATAGAATTTATCGAGAGCTAATGAAATTCCTGAAATCGTAGTTTTCCAACGAGTGATGATGGAAAATGATGACGTTCACTTTTCTTCATTTGATCTTACAGAAGGATATGGTATTAATTAAATTATATAAAGATTCGTGTAATAATAATTAATTAAATCATATTTATCAAAATTAATTAGGTTGTATATATTATAAATAATCTTTATACGGTTATAGAAAATATATATATGAAATTTCATTATTTTTATTATTTGAAATGTTTAATAAAGTTCTATAGGAAATTATTGAATTAATTATTAAGGAATGTATATGGAATCTATTAATATAAATATATTTATTTAGAATTTAATTTTAATATTAAATATATATCTATATTATAGGAAATTTTTTAATTAATTATCAAAAAATATATATAAAATTTATTAATTTTCATTTTGATAAAAATTATATTTCGCGTTTAATAGAGTTATGAGAAAATATTCATTTAATCGTGTTAGATACATCAAATGAAGAATACGATCAAATCATCGTTTCTAACATAAGAATTAAGATTTTATTAGCATCTCTCTTTCTTTTTCTCCATCATTTATTCTATATATAATCTTTCTTCTATCATCATCATATTCTCACGAACATTACATTAGATTTAACGATCGTTCAACACCTGGCACTACCTTTTCCCAATAATCTAACTTCATCGTCGAAGTAAGAATTATCGACAATATTAGATATCGTGACTTATATGCATAATCAAGAATGATTAAATCGAATAATCGTCCAATTAAAAGAGACCATAAGACTGGATCGATATGAAAAAAAATATCATTTTGCAGTTCGTTCGAGAAATAATTGTATAAATCTTTTGAAGATAAATAATAATTATTGATTATATATTTTCTTTTCTTTTCTTTTCTTTGCTTTTTCTGTTTTTTTTTTTTTCGTTCTTTTTTCTGGCCTTCGTTTGCACGCCAATCTCGATTAACATTCTTTCGATTAAAAATCCATTAAGGTCGAGTTACACGATAGATATACCGATATAATGCTATCAAGACCTTCAATTGAATTGCCGTTTGAAACGACATTGTAATTCTTATGGATTCTACTTTTTTTCATATTTTTTCATAAATGGAGTAAAAGACGTACTATTATCTTATTGTCAGATCATCTATCTCTCTACTGTTTAATGTACGATCTAATCGATCCGAACAAATGTTTTATTTCATACGTATGTAATTTTTTTCTTCCTACATTTTTTCCTTTTTTTTTTTTTTTTAAATATTAATACAAACGAATTTAGAAAGCGAGACGTAAAATCGAATCAATAATTATTATTATTATTATTATTATTTGAAATCGATTAATTGCAAATTATTCAAAAATACAAATTTATTTTATGTAATATTTAATCTGATATAATTTTTTTCGCGTTGGAGGAAATTTTCTTTTAAACAATCTACTAGAAAGTAATCAAGTTGGAAGATAAAAAGAAATAGACGTACTTTGAGAATACTCACGCGTGTATGTGTATGTTTGTGTGTATGTATGTATATATGTTATATGAAAATACGCGAAACATTTTTCCTTTAATTTTCCCCTACGAGAATAAAAAATGAGATAAAAAATTTAATTTAAAAGTTCAATCGCAAATCATTTAAAAATGTAATAATATTAATTTTTATAACATTAACACCTGATATAAATCTATACATATATTAATTCATTATATATATTTTATTAAACGTTAAATGATGATTGTTAAATAATTAAATAACGTTTAATTCGAATTTTTGTGTTTAAAAAATAAAAAAAAAATAAAAAACTCGAAAGTAATCTGTTTGAAAAATAAAAAGGAAACGGATTCTTTTTTTTATGATCGCTTATATAAGTATATGTGTGTGTGTATGTTTTACAAACATACTCAAGCTTCCAAACGTTTTCAGATCGAGAAAAAAGAAAAATAAGAAAAATAAGTGTCGAAAAACATTCATCTCGTTACTTCGGTTCGCTTATTTCACTTCGCTTATTTCAGTTCGCGCGCAAACATACGCGAAAGTAATTTCAAAATGGACTTACTATATGAGAGAAAGAGATAGATAAAGATAGATAGATAGGAAGAGAGAAAAAGAGAGAGAGAGAAAGATACAGAGGAAATTTACTAAATTCGATTTGGAAAATTACATTCGAGTAGTTTTTATCAATAATACGAGAACACACATTGGATTCCATTGTAAAGCGGAGATTTATTTACCGATCAAATTTCTTCCATTATTGTTTTTATTCAGTTTGAACGTTTACCCAAAAGCTTATAATAGCTTTTTACACGTGTTCATAATTATTGAAAATATATTTCGAGTATTGTTTTTATATATTGAATGAACAAATTTTAATTAAAACGGATTAAATGTTCATTAAGAATAGATTTCTCTCTTTTTTCTTTTTTTGTTTTTTCTTTTTTCATTTTTATTAACGTTCGTTAGAAATCAAAAATGAACTTCGCGCATTCGTATTATTTTTAAATTAGTATTAATTGGATTCCAATCACGAAAATATAATTTATAAATATTTATTTGAAAAGTTTTATTAAATATTTTAAAAAAGAAAAACTTCGTGCGTTTTTTTTTTTTTGATATATTAAATAAATATTAATGAGGAACAAGTTTATATACATTTCATACGCGTTCATTATTTTTTAATATCTATTAGAAATGTAAATATTTGATCATATGTATATTATTCATATGCTGTTTAGCATCAAATTAGAAATTCTAATATATATATTTTAATAACACACACACACACACACACACACAGAAAAGAGAGAATATATTTATATTTATACTTTCTTTTTAGATTATGATAATAAATCATAATAAATAATATGTTTCTAATCGTTATCTCGTGTTCTGGTATTACCATAGTAACCACCTATGACGCATTAATATCAAGAAACTTATCAATCCAAAAGATTCATCTCAAACATATGTTTTAACAACAAAAATAGAACTAATTAAATCGAAAAGAGAAAAAAATCAATTAATCAACATACCTCAGAAGAATTACTATTCCCATGAAGATTTCAATACAGTTATCCTCGTATGTAAGATGATTCATACATAATCCTTCCTTTGGATGATGAGTCCTTTTTTTCATCACTAGTATCACACTTGTAATTTTGTTCTTTTTGTTCTCTTACTTCTTTTATTCACACAAAAATCACAATGTACAAAAAGAAGGAGGAGGAAGAAGAAGAAGAAGTGATCAAAATTTTACACACATGTAAAAAGAGTAAAAAACAAAAAGAAAAAAAAGATTTGTCAAGCTTGAGAAAGAAAAGTGGGGAAGAGAAGGGAAAGGGAAGAAGGAGTTGGTTGATAGGCCGATAAGATTTCTCAGCATGGGACGAGCAAACGAGGTGCTCTCTCAGATAAGAAATTTCTTTTGTCCGAAGAAGATAGAAATAAGATTGATAGATATAGATAAAAAAAGAAGAAAGGAAAGTGGGGGGGGAGAGGAAGAGAAAGAAGAAAGGGAAGAAGAGTATAGAGGATCGAGAGGGAAAAATAATCCACGAATAGAAGATCTTGGCTGATACCCAAGTGCACAACTGCCACAAGTGGTTGCGTCCTGCGTCTCCTGTCTTTTTCCCTTCTCTGCGTGTTTTGTATATACGTTTCGAATATTACTTATAATTTCTTTTCTTTTTCTATTTTTTCTTTTTTTCTTTTTTCGTTAACGACGAAAATACGACACGCGTTATTTTTATTACGTGTTTAATTTTTTTTAAGAGATTAGATAATCAAACACCTTAGAATACGAACGCGAATGAATCAACTCGCATACATACATACACACACACATAACGCAAACACCCTCGTAGACGCGATCGAATTATCGGCGAGAGAGAGAAAAAAGAAAAAAAAAAGAAAAAAAGAGAACAAATCTGGACGTTTAATGTGAACTTATTTCGTCCCTTATAAGAAAGGGCACCACCCAACCATCTTGCTGGTTCTTTTCTAATGAAAAATCGAAACAATACGTTGGAATACACTTAAATGGGAACACCAGCAGCAACAACAACAACAACCACAACAACAACAATAAAATATTAATATTAATTATTCACAAAGTTTAGTCTGTTGTTTTATATCGAATTTTTGTCCACAACTTGATTTTCTTTTCTCTCTTTTTAATTTTTCTTTTTTTCTTTTCCTTTTTATTAAAGAGGCTATCGATAGATGATTAGAACAAGCGTTAGATTTCCAGTTAGATATTATCACAACGTGTTTTAGTATCACGATAGGGGCGCTCGAACGTCAACGTGCACTCCTGGATTACTCGAATCGAACTCGTTGAGGGTCGGAATGCTTCTAGCCTATCGTCCTAGATCCTGTCTCTCTCTCTCCCCCTCCCTCTCTCTCTCTATCTTTCAATCTTTCCTTTTTCTTTCTTTATTTCTCTTTCACTTGTACACTTTATAACGATACTCTGTCATTTTTGAATAGAAGAAAGATCCTAAACACTAATTCAATCACTTCATTTCGAATCTTCCTTATTCATTTGTAATCCTCGTAATTAAGATGATATTGAAAATCTTCCTTTAATTTCTCTCTTTTTTTCTTTCTCTATGTGTTGGAGCTTGAATCGACACAGGTAGGAGGACAACCTCGAAACGACGACGTTTATTCTCTCTTTCTCTCTCTCTCTCTTTCTCACCCCCTCCCTCCCACCCTCTCTCTCTTTCACTGATGAGGATACACACCCTCGTAAAGCAACGTGTCCGCGACGACGCGAAAACGGCGAACACGCACGCTCATCTTTTTCTATTAAGAGTGAGAAAGATAGAATGATATATATGTACACACACGTTTCAGTATTATAAACATATATATACATACATTCTTTCTCTCTCTTTCTTTCTCTCTCTCTTTTTCTCTTTCTTTTTCTCTGTCTTTCTTTCTCTAGGTTCAATCTTTCTATATTTGTCAATTTATTTATCTATTCATCTATCATTTATCTATACATTTATCTGTCGGTTTCTCTCTGTCTTTCTTTCTATCTATCTATCTTTCTCAAATAAAGCTCCTTATTTTTGTATTCCTTTCAGCTGTTTCTCTGTGTTCTATCGACTGACCTGCACCCACTACGATTACTCTCGAACTAAGGGTAGAAATAGAACGCCTGCGTCTAGTCGACCGCCAACCATCATCCCTTAACCGGTGTTCTTTCTATACGCTTGCGTTAGATATTTACCAAAGCACCTGATTCGTTCGACTTTCTTTACCGCCAAATATTCGAACTATCCTGTTGTCCTTTTTTTCATTTTCGAGTAAAATATATTTTAATTTAACTGCAATGACGATGATGTCCGTTCGTATTTGTTTGTTTTGTTTGTTTGTTTTTTAATAAAAATGTTTCAATATTTATATTTCGAATATAGTTAAGTGTATCATTTGATAATTAGAATTTGATCTTTTTGTATAATATTGTTATTAGATAATTTTATTATATTAAAAAGATCAAATATATTAAAACTCTGGGGTTTGTTAAACACGCTAACACCGTTCGTGTTTATTTTTCATTTTGATTTTTCATTTTTTGTTTTTTTGTTTAAATATGTGAATAAACTTACCAGTCTGAGTGCTGCTGTCGAAAAAAGTACTGGAAGTTTCGACCGTCATTGTTGCAAAAGTTCCATCCGTAATCTGTGCAGAACTGTCTCTCCTTCCTCGATATCTTTGAACCTAACGTATGGAAAACATAAAAGAAAAAAAAAAAAGAAGAAGAAGAAGAAGAAGAAAAGAACGAGAAAAAGTAATTCGGTCGACATTAGAATATGAAATAAAGAAAGAACAGTTACTTGGTAAAGTTGACCCACCGTGTCCTCGTTTTGAGAACTTTGTCTACGAAAATTTCGACATCTGATCATTTCTTCCGTCGTGCTCTGCCGTCTGAATCCACGTGCTATTAAAATTTCTTCGGTTGTGGTCGATTGTCTTCGCATTGTTTGAGAATGTTGAAGAGGTGCACGTGCGCAGGGACTTGGATCTCTCGATGAACAGGACGATCCACTCGGTGATCTATTTAATCGATTATATTTTTCGTCATTCAGTAGATTATTTTTTCTCACTTTTTGTATTTTTTTTTGTTTAGATTATACAAAAAAAAATTTAATTAAAGGAGTGATTTTAATTAAAAAAAAAATATTATTCCAAAACATTGATTATTAACGAACGAATTCATTCATTTCCTTATTATTATTTTTATATATTTTAAAAATTAAAATATTTTTTAACGCAAAACAATGAAATACCTTTGCGGTTGAGCATACGAATTTGACTGTCTTCTCAATTGAGCTCTTTGCCTTCTACTTGGACTGATATCCCTTTTATCGACCGATCTATCAGGACTCAAGTGAGTTTTAGAATCACGACGTCTTGGATAAGACGCGGAATCTGGACTGAGCGAATCCCTACGTGCTTTTCTTCCTGATATATATAAAATATAATACAATCAATGAAATATTTTTTTTTTAATAATTAATCGAAAAAAGAGGAAAGAGAATGACGAAGACAAGTTTATGAATAATCGATTCGTACCTCCGTCATCTGGATCGGGTGATAAGGTTGGTTGGCTACCACGTCGTCCAACAGGAGGCACGGATTCGTCTATTGCCGCTGCCTGCCGCGTTAATTTTGATAATTTGTTCGGTGACGTTTCTTTTCCTTTGTAATAACACTGCAAATTAAAATTGTAAGTATTTAATTTTGGAAAAAAAGAAAATGCAACAGGTTATAAATCTTAATTAATTAGATATTCAGTTTATAGAAATAATTTATTTAAATATTTAATATCTATACGCCTGAAGGTATGCAATACTCCAAACATCGTCGATAATGTTGCTTGCGAGCGCTATCTATCGGTAAAAAATATTTGTTATCCCCTGCGATATGCAACCTTTCATACGCATGAGTAATAAAAAAGTCCTCTAAATGGGAGATATTAAAATAATTTCTTACCGACAGCGACGTCTGCAATCTACATTACCGACAGCGTGTAAGACAGTTTTTTGAGAAAAGAAAATTGTAAAAGACTTTTTTTTGTTTAAAACATCAAAATACAAATAAACATCGTTTAACATAATTTTTAGATATTTAAATACTTACTTGCGTGGTGGAATCTCTTCGAGTAGCTACTAAAGGATGTGCTGCACTGACACCGGGTGATCCAACTGGACTAGAACTACCAGTAGTCGAAGTACCAGGAAGTGGAAGACTACTTCCAGCTACAGGTGAAACACTCGGTGGTGTTACAGAAGACATTATGATTGCTGGCGTATTTACTGATGGTTCTAACGAAAGAATTTTTCCTTCTGGCGATGATCTTGCATTAACGGTCAATGAACTCGACATAGATGTTCCTGTAGTTACGCTGAACGTTTTAGTTTCCGTTGATGTGCTTGTCGTAACTTTACCATCGATAGTCATGCCTGTCGTAGTCGGTGTTGGTGCTTTTGTTTCCGTCGATAGCATCGGTGTTTGACTTTTTGATTCAAAACTGCTCGATCTTTCGCTTTTGTCTGTTGAATTTCTACGTGTATCTGGGGGGTGATCTCTAAAAAGAAAAAAAAAAGCAATTATATCAAATATTAGAATTTAGAAAATAGTACAAAATTAATTGGATTTTTCAAAAAGAAATTGTTCACAGCTACCTAATATTTGTGAGATAATTCAAATATAATATTATTTATCTTATTATATTGACAAGTCAATTTGGTAAATGAATACCACAAATTACAAACCTAGCAATATTGCTGGCACCACTGTCGGTGCTAGAAGCACTCGGTCTTTGATCATTGGTGTAATATTTAGTAGGCGTTATTGTGACACCTTCGACAGATTGCTGTGATTGTTGAGATTGTCTACGCCTGTGATGACGGCAATTGTGCTTTCGCTCTCCCGTACCTGGAATTACTCCAGCTGCAATCGAATCCCTTCTCGACCTTGCGCTTTCCCCTGAGCCTAAAATAAATGAAACAGTGTTATGCATTTCGTTAAAAACAACTTTAACAATGTAATATCGCATTTTATTATTTCCAATAAAATTCTAAGACACTTCTTTTTTCACCGACCACCGGGTATGTAAATAAAATAAATCAATTATTACCTCGTCTAGGTGTTGGTGAGATTACAGTTGGTGGTTGTTGTGGTTGAACGTCTCTCTTACTCCAAAATTTAGCTAAATCACTTTTAAAATCACTGATAGTCGAATCCTTTCTCGATTTCGTCGAAGCTTGACTTCTGATTCCACTGTCTTCCGAATTTTCACGTTTTTTTCTTAAACTTGCCAGGTGACTCGCATCCGATGTTGCTTGTCTCGGCCATGGTAATGATTTGGCAATATCAGCCAACGTTTCTCTACGATAGAGTTTACTAGCACGTCCACTCTTTCCACCTGTTCCTCCACCACCCCATTCTCTGATAATATCGGTCAATTGAGCCAAACTCGATCTTCTGCGTCGTTGATTCGTCGGCGAGGATTCCTGGATCTCGTTTGGTGGTGAGATTGATGTTATCTGCGTTGCCGAGTCTCTTCTTCCCGTACCTTAAAAGTATTTATTAACATTTTTTAATATAAATATTTCCAATGTTCTTTTTTATAATTTAAAATTTTTAAAAATTTTTCTAGATTTATTCGAATTTTAATTCAGTCTCATAAAATATCGAAGAAAAATTTGTTAACAATTTTTGAAATCTTACTCTTTGGATAATAATACATTTCATGCTTCACATTCGGTAATATAAATTGGTATTATTTTTAATTGAATATTTCTATGAAAAATTGTACCTAATCTTTGTTTCAAAGTTGTCTCCTCCACCTGCTCTCGCATAAGATCGTCCCAACCATTTCCTCCTTGCCATATTAATCCGACCTGATGACTCAGAATCGGCAGATTACACACGAAGCAGATCGCTGTCATGGTCCTGAAAATGGAAAATAAAAACGCGAGCTCGGCTTAAGCCGACATAGACGATCATACGAATATCCTTTTTCTTCTTCTTTTTCTTCTTCTTCTTCTTTTTTTTCTACTGCTTTTAATTCTTCTAATTAATAATAACAAAGTACAAACGAAAGTTGTATAGGAGAAGTGCAATTTTCCAACGATCAAATATTACGTGTAAAACAGGCCATGCGAAAAATAAATTGTAAAAGTTTATTCGCGAGAAGACGTGGTTTTTCTTTTTATATTCTTTTTATATTTCTCGAGAACAAAAATATTAGTAAAGCAATGATTTTTTAATTGACAATCAACGAGAAACGTTAGATCATTATTATTAATTATTGCAAACATCCATAACGTGTCTCGTTCTTTTAATTAGAAAAATAAAACCACGTTTCTATGAATATTTCCAAAGTGATTTAAAAGATTTCAACGAGAAATATTTCAACTCATAGCAAACGATTCTAAAGTATAATAATACTTTTAAAACTATAATATACAGGATGTTTCAAAATATATTGGCAAAATTTACACGGTGGTTTTTGTTACGTTAAAATAAGAAAAAGAAAATCTTCGTACGAATTACAAACATTTTACATGATTTTCATAATAATTGTTTGACTTCAATGCACCCATTCAAACGTCTTACTATAAATCATTTCACTCGTTCAAAAATATCAGCTGTCGTTTAAATTTACTGACAACGTAAAATAAACAAAATATAAATTAATGGAAGACAAAAACAACGGTCTATAATTCGAAAACAAGATTCGTATCAGGCGTATTATTTTAATCCTATTTTAGCGTATTTAAACCACTCCTGAATTTATACTCCTATATTTAGAAACAACCCGTACGTATATATGTATATAAAAACTAGAAGTAAACTAACGCAATTGGTGGATTATAAAATTCGTGAGACGAATATCATTCCAAAAAGCATGGATGCAGGTGACAAACTCGATCAATATAAATATAAACATTAAATATAAATAATATACACGTACACGCACATATATACATATTACACTCGTATAAAACATGAATTAATATAATACGTATATGTATCTATATCTATTTATATATATATGTGTGTATGTGTGAATATGAGTGCACAATAACAACGACAGAGCCATAATGTATAATACAATGTCGTATTTCAGCGTTAATAATATTAAAACTTGATATATTATAAAAATTAGTAATTTTGTTTTTTTTTTTTTTTAATAGAAGGCATATATCTAATTAGTTGTTTCGACCTGTAATGTCGAAGTCTCGGGCTCTGCAACGACATCGCATGATAAGGATCTGCTCGACCTGGAAAATATACACAGACACACAAAGATATTTTTTTTTAAAACCGATAAAATGAAATCCTTTCGTAGTATGAATTTTAATGTTGAAGTACAGGATCATCGTAATCTCAGATGTAGTATCCTGGAAAAGCGTTTCTGTGAGACTTATTTCCTTTTGTTTTTTTTTTTTTTTTTTTAAAAAAAGATAAATAATGTTGAGAGCACGATCCTGTGTTTTACAAAATTCATTTTGTCCGTCAACGAAAAAATATAATTTAATTTAGAGATCAATTTGATGATTAAAATGAAAAACAATCTACTTTGGTGAGTTGATTGAACAGTTTTGAAACAACTTTGTCACTTTGTTTTTATTTTTGTTTAAATAAAAATTAGTTATACCCCGAAAAGAGAATATAATTTTGATGTTTACTTAAAATATAATTCAATAAGTGATGAGACCTCCCCCCGCCCTGAACTCAGGCAACCATTTATACTCGAATAAAAAGAAATTCGTATCGATTTAATCGATACAATTTTTATATAGAAATTCAAATTCAAATCACTTAAATATACATATCAATGTATCAATTTCAATTCGATATACAACGATTAAATATAGAAAATTCTTTAATAAGAGAGAAAAACGCCCGATGACGGGCAACCATTTATACGCGGATGAAAATAAACTCATACAATTTCAACGATTCAATTTGTATTTAGAGAAATATGATTCGAAGCATTTATCTATCAGTGATCACTTTCAATACGATATAAAAGGATAAAAAATTTAAAGAAAAGAAAAGAAAAAAAAAAAGAAGAAGAAGAAGTATAATACCCTTGACAATCGTTCGTACAATGAATAAAAGATGAAAATATAAAACTAGGCGACGTCCGAGTTGATAAACGAGTTTAAAAGCAACTCGTTGTTAAGACTATTATATTCGATAAAATTAATTTAAAAGTTAGAATATATCCTGGGATTCGGTTGTGATTGCGAAATCGTTATAAAAAGAACCAAAAAAAAAAAAATGACGGACATATAATACGGGGAGAAAATAATTAGAAAGAGGAGAAAAAAAAGAAAAATAAAAAATAAAAAAGCTTGAAATACCAACATGAGAAAACTAAAGAGTATGGTGATAACGTGCCAGGACGATGAGGAGGAGGAGGAGGAGGAGGGACGGTATCATTTTTACAGTAAATTGAAGGGCTCGTTTTTCTTCTCCAGTCCAACGAGTGGCTTAATAAAATCTGACCTCGGGAAAAACTCTGGGAAAAAAACTCATTCGAAATGGTCCCTTAAAACTCGTCGTGTCGTCAAGTGCGAAAACTCGTTCGATGTATGGGAAGGAAAAAACGGAATGGAAGGAAACAAAATAAAGCAAAGCAAAGCAAAATAAAGCAAAGCAAAGCAAGCAAGCAAGAAAGAAGATGCGTTTATATATATATAAAATAAAAGAGAAAGAGTGGATAGGGGATAGAAATAAAGAGAGAAAAGGAGAGTGGTTGAAGAGGAACCTGTAGAAAAAAAGACTGGAAGGAAATCACCGCGTACGTGCTAAATTAGAAAAGGAATCTCAGTTAAATGTTACGTTTTCTCGTTAAAAAAGAAAAAGAAAGAAAAAAGAAAATGCAAAAAAAAAAAAAATATAAAAGATCTTATTAACGAAAGTAACGTCGAAATAAAATGTCACATATTTTATTTGAAAGTTTAAAACGGGAAACGAAAGAAGAACATTTTCATATACATTCGATGATTCAAATGTGCTGAGAACAAAATTTCACCCGTTTCTATGTTTGAATCTTTTATTCGTTGTACAAACGGTTGCCTACCGTCAGGGGTTATTAAATTTGTGTCTGTGTGTGTTTTTTTTTTCTTCAGTTAAATGCAAATGTCATTGATATTATCATCGTATATATCAAAATGATCGATTACATTAAACTATAGATACATGAATCATTGAATACATTTATTCGTAGTTAAAAAAAAAATTATTAAGTGTACTTTTTCGCGGACACGTAAATCATTGATTAAATTTCGTTGTAGATAAACGAACAAGAGAATAATCATATTATTTTATAAAAATATCTTTATTTATAAATAGATAAAATAATGTATCTACTAATATTGGTTAAAGAATTATTCAAAAATATTTTGCGATTTAACGAGGAAGCTTAAAAAAAAAATTTGTAAAAGAAGGAAGAACGTATCGGCCCGTAAGGAGCAGCTCTTTTTCCTTTACGATTTCTTTACGAAAAGAAAGAACGAAGAGAAAAAGAAGAACAGAAAGTACTTTTGTAGGAATGTTGATTCTTAGCGAACAAAAGTCAGGAGGGTTGCTTCCTTCTATCCCCAATGGCAACCATTGGGACGAACCGATATCTATCTCTATCTTTTTCTATCCTCTGATTTTTCCTAGTTTCATGGGAGTAAAAAAAGAGAGAGAGAGAGAAAAGAAAAAAAAAGAAAAAGGAAAGATAAGTGACGAACGGTGAAATCAAAATCTAGAACACACGTGGGATTTCATCCCTTGCGTTCAAAATAATACTAATGTCCCTCTTATTTTTGTTTTTAAAAGAACAATTTATATTCTCCTGACAGTTGAATTAGAAACACCAAAAAAAAAGAAAGAAAGGGAACAGAGAGGGAGGTAGAATAAATAAATAAAATTAAATGACAATTTTTTGTATTGAAATTTACGCTCCTGCGAACAACGAATTATAGTTGCATCGTATCGCGCAGTATTTAAATTCGTATTTTTCTGGTTTTTTTTTTCTTTTTTAGAATAGAAACGTAATATTTTTTAAAATAATTATTTTCTTATCTAAGGTAAGCATCTCTCTCTCTCTCTCTCTCTCTTTCGATCAATCGATCGACCACGAGAATTTTTGCGATAGTTTTACATGACTCGTTATCCCACAGAACCGATCAGGATTTGATTTATTATCCTTCCTTTTCGTGGTAGATTTATCGTGTTTCAATGACTTCATCTTTTCATTCCCCTTTTTTTTTATTCTTTTTTTTTTACTTCTTCTATCGTTTTTCTCTTTCCGCGAAATGAAACCTTTATCTTTTCTTCGGATTTGCAATTTTTAAAAGAAAGCTTTGATCAATCGTTCGACACGGTTAAACATAAAATGTCCAAGTAAAAAAAGAAATAAAATTCAAGAGAAATTTAAAGAGAATTTTACTTATAAAATCTACAAACAAAATTAATTTCATTTCGGATCATTGAAGGTTGACTATTTTTTTCGATATAATTTGACCCAATATACGTTCTATTAAAGATACACTCGTATTCGCATAGAACATGTTATAGTTTATGAATAAAATAAAAACTTGTCGATGTGTGTGTGTGTGTGTGCAACGGGGAGAGAAAAATTCAAAATAAAAAAAATATAACTGTAGAAAATAGATTTTCTATTCTATATATATTTTTTTCTACACTCGAGGCACGATGGATTATAAATTGTTATAAAAAATATTATCAAAAATTCAATATATCCAACAAATTCCATCTATAAATATAATATTCCCATGAATTTTAATCGGTTTTTTAACGCACTGTTAAACAATTAGACAAACATATATATGTATGAATGTTATATTCATATGTATTCATTCATAGAATGCATTCGTAGATACATATTCACGTTTATTAAAACTTACTATATTTCGTATTCACGTGGTGTTTAGTTTTGATTTTTCTTTTTCCCCCAAATTTCATAAATCTTCGTAAACGTTTTTTCTACGTGAATATTTTTTGACTGTTTTTTCAATATAGATTTTAAATAATTATACGAACAATATTAATTGCATATATAATATTAATACTTTGAAATACGTTTAAATTAGAATGGAAAATTGTTAGAAAGATCGTTCGAGATAAATCGGAATAAAAACAAAACAAAAAAGTAATAAAAGAAATTAGAGAAAAATTCAATGAAACTAATGGGGGCGAAAAAAAAAAGGAAGATAAGGGTTCGAAGCTTTCGATACGATCGATCGAATTTCAAAAAGAAAAAAAAGGGAACGAACTGTACTATATCATATGAAAAGATATACGAGATGATAAAAAAAAAACAAAGGTTCAATATTTGAAAGGTTTATAGTACTATTCGAGAAAAGTTACAAAAAATGAACCCTATCGAGATGTTAAATTATCGTTAGATATAAATAAACGATTTACGTTAATTTTCCTTGGAACAATTTTGCAAATATTTCATACGTTTTATTGAATTTTTTAATTATAATCCATTTTATAAAATATGCAATAAGTTTTATTGATTAAAAAAAAAAAATAATATAATAAAACACTTATCCTCGTATAAATTGAAATAATTTTCGTGACAAATATAAATGAATTTATTTTTAATCTTTAATGTTCTTTCAATAAGGTTTTTATATATAATATATTTGAAAATATATATATTCTTTCAAATATTTATTATAATAAAGATAGAAAGTCGAAGAAAACAAGACTATTGCCAACATATATTGGATTTAATGTAAGCTTATTTTCTCTAACGAAACTTCATCAGGAACATAAAAGATCTTACGTGAATCCTCAAATCATTTTTCTCTCTCTATCTCAATACAAATAATGACTAGTTCTTCTTCTTCGAAGATACTTGCGATACAAAATTACGCGGAGAATCATAATGGGATGGTGAGAGGTAAGAGGAGAAGGGGAAAGGATAAAAGGTTGAGTGAAAAACGGGCTGAAAGATGGGAAATTCGAGCGGAAATTCAATTCTTAAGGATTCTTCTTACTCACACATCGTTATTTCCAGCTTATCTGCCAGTGTAGAAACGAACTCGTTTAAGATCTATCTGCCCATCTATCTATCTATCTATCTATCTATCTATCTATCTATCTATTTCTTTTTTATACGATAGTGAATCTTTCTATTGCTTTTATTTAATACGAAATAGCCGATGAAAACTCCCTCCCTCCCCCCCTCTCTCTCTCTCTCTCTATTCTTTCATTGGAAATTAAAAAAAAAAACGAAAAGGAAGAAAGAAAGAGTAAAGAATAAAAGAGAAAGAGAAAAAAGAAAGCGAACAAAAGAGTTACTCGATAGAATGTTCATTCTCGTGAATTTTTCTTTTATACCACGTTCAAACGTCCATTCGTGTTACAATAATTCATCGAAAAAAAAAAAAAAATGCAACATAAATATATAATTATATTTATAATATAAATTTGTTTTTTGAAATATTAAACGAATCTGAAAAGAAAGAGAGAGAGAAAAATGTTATATTTATTTCAAAGAAACGTATTTTGAAAAATAATCGTTTGAATTATTTGACAGGAACGCGAAATAAACGAAATATTAATATTTATACGAATATAAATATTTATATATGACTATTAAAAAAAATATTATAGCATAGAATGATTTCACAGTATCGTATATATAGTACACGTGTAAACTGCAATCTTTTTAATAGTTTTCGATCGTTTCCAATGACGCCTGCCTGCGAAAAGGCGTTTCTCTGAAGTAGAATTCGCTTAGTGTTTTTCTCTACCTCGTTCATTGCTTTTTTACGGTGCAACGGCATAATTGAAAGGACGCATCAGTTAAAAAGTAATTGGAAAATAGCAGCTCGAATGGCTAGCGAATGAATTACGACAGTTGACCATCTGTGCTTTTGACTTATTTACAACTTCCTAAGCGTGTGTCTGTACAGGGTGTCTGAGATTTTTTGTCGTAGAAACATTGTTAGGATATTTTAACGTTCAATAATAAGAAAATAACGTTATGTTATAAATATATGTCATTTGAATCTTTATTCTAAAAAATTATGACATATAAAAAATTATTTTTAAGATTCTTATCACACGTTTTACAACCATTATTATAAAAATTACCTTTAACAGTAGTTGTCTCATTTTTTGAGCACAGAATACGCTCGAAACGTTTGGAAGAAAAAAATCTCAGACACATCATGTTGTATATATTGTATATTGTATAATACATTTGAACTAAATCCAATGTACGATATAATTATGACAATTCGAATGAAATTTAATTACATAGATAATATGCTCAATATAATACTAATTGAATGATTTATCAACTTGATTTACGAACTTTCAATAATTAATATTATGTAATAATAATTATAATTATTATAGATGTCAATCATTAATTGGAATAAAGTGTTTATTTAAACCTCATAAATGATTGATCGAATAGATCAACAAACGCATACTTAAACTATCGATTACGGAAACATAAATAATCGTATCGTTTTCGAAAAGACACATAAACACGTGCGGAGGATTTTATTGAAATTTAAAATGTGAATTCCAGTAAATTCTTCGAATCTCCCTCCTCCCCATGAAATAGTCCGAGCCTAAGGTTTAGGATTCAATTTAAAAGGAAAATAAGTGAACAAAATATCTATCAATGTCGATATATCAGCAATGGAAACACCTTGTAACACTTTATTTCGAACACTTTCTCTATATATCTAACCTACATTGAACGTTTCCATTTTCACTTGACGCGCGTCAATTTATTTTCATTCGAACCGAGTAAAGAAATTTCTTTTCGTATTATAACATAAAGGTATATAAGAAAAAGCAACGGATAAAATTTACATTTGGTGTAAACGAGACGAGATATATTGATTGAATCGCGAGGATAAACTTATTTCGTATTTTTCAAACATATTTATATTCCCATAAATCCGACAATATCAATCAGATCTGACAATATTTGCGTTAGTTTGAAATTATACACGCGTATACCACCCTACGCGTATCGCGGAATAATTTGAAAAATTTGCTATACACGTTTATTATTCGGTCAAAATTTAATTGCGTTTTGGAAATGAGTTATAAATAAAGAAAGAAATTCGATGCATTTGAATATTCGATTACGATGAAAACGAATGAACGCGTTGCAGTATTAGTTCGCTAGTCACGAAGCTCATTCTAACGTTCCCAATTCGACAATTTTTAACGTCAAAAAATATCATCTTCCTATGATATCGAACAAACCAAGGGAAAAAAAAGAACCGGCCCCAAAGCAATCATGACATCGATAAACGTGAAAACAATTTGAAATCATTGGAAAGTGATATATATATACATAGACGTATAATGTGAACAAAACCTTGTTTAACTTTTGCATGAAAAAATAGCAGAAGAACAAAGTTTTTCCCCCTAATTCAATATATTCCATCTACTCAACTCGATACGCACGTTAGCGTGCATTAGCGTGTGTTAACGTGTGCGAAGGTATACTACTCTCTCCCTCTTACCCCCCGCCACCCCATCATTCTCTGTCCCTGCAACCTACCTCCCCCCTCAGCCCGCTCTCCACGCAATCCTCATCCCCCTTCAGTGTTTGCTGCTTTCGCCCGTGCGGAAGCATTAATTAAATTTTCCTTCAATTTCTCCCGTCCCCTCATATCGTGGGAAACTTCGATATTATCCAATAAACGACACGCATGCTGAGGATAGCGAAATCCAGGAACATTTTGAATACCGCGAACGTACCAGCCGAGGTTAACATTTTCCCCCTGTTAGCTAATCCCTTTCCATCGAAATAATTAATAACCGAGTCTTAATTTCTAATCTCTCCGTTTCCGGTTTGCCGTGAGTTTACTGGAGGTAAAGCTTTGTCAATGTTTCTATTGATTAGGAAATGTATACTAAACTCGGTAATAATAATATAATTTAGTATTTGAATATTTAATAATTTTGTGTTAATATTGATTTTATAGTAAATTAATAGTTAATAGTAATTAATTTTCTATTAAAAGCAAAATTTTTTTTTAATAGTAGTATATTATTATTATTTTTTGAAATAATCTATATTTAATAGCTTTCTAATATGTCTATTTCAATATAATAAATTTTTCTTTTATTATCAGAAAAAAAAAATATATATATTATGTATTAATCTCTTCTGCTTATCATAAACATGAAATGAATTAAATCCTTACGGATTTATTCAATTTATATCGAGTCCTGTACAAATCCCAAATAATTAATGTGTAAAGTGTAGTATTAATATGTTAACGTTAATGCATACTAATGGATAAATATGTAAATGTATCCTGTATGAGAACGTTAAAGCAAAAGATAGAAATCAATTATTTTATCATAAATCTATGATATTTTCATCAGTTACGAAACTGAGTATCGTATCATCGTTATACGATTAAACATAGCAATTGCGTTTCGATGAAGTAAATAGAACGATTAAGTCAATCTATGCTGCGTAATTCGTTAACGACTTAGTGGTGACAATTAGACGATTCGTTGACTCGAACATTCCGCTAAATTAGTTCGCGTTTCAATTATGGACATCAGCTATCCTCTTTCCTATGGATCCTCTACGTCGATTCAATCGACAGAAAATTAACTATAGTATAGTAGGTAAGTACCATTTCAGTTTAATTCAACTTCCGAAAGATTTCACGATTCAACGATTATGTCTATATAATTTTCAAGATTCTTTATTTAACCTGGTATTTTAATGTACAAATTTCTCCAAATAAACTTCCACGAATTTGTATATACGAAACATCTTTAAAAAACTTTATTTTTTATACGGATTTTTCTTTAGAAAAACACTATTTAAAAAAGCAACATTAATTAATGAGATAACTTTTAATTTTCTTTTTTTCTTTTTTTTGTTGTCGGAAGATTCAATTTTTATTATATTATAAATCATTTTCCTTAAAATCACATACAAATAACGGAAAATATTTATGCGTCCTTTTTTTTTTTTTTTGTTTGTCGGAAGATTCAATTTTTATTATATTATAAATCATTTTCCTTAAAATCACATACAAATAACGGAAAATATTTATGCGTTATTATTTAAATACCATAATTCTGTATACAAGAGAAATTCTCTTTTAATATTCGGAATAAATGCGACATTTAAAAAAAGAAAAATAAAATAAAATAGATCTAACGAGTCGCGGATCTATCTGTCGATAATTTGTCGTTTAAGTTTTACAAATGGAAAAACCAAAAAAAAAGAAAGAAAAAGATAACAGAAAACGGATTTTAACGTTCATAAATTCATGAATGTTCTATTAAAGAATTAAAAAGTGATACGAAGGACCGAACGAATTATTTCTAAAAATTGATCCTTGATTTCAAAAGAAAAGAAAACAAAAAATATCATTCATTTTAAATAAAATATTTTGTTTTTTCAACGCCTGCAGATAGATTGTTCTGTTTTTTATACAAACGTGTATAACAGGTTGCCTATCGTTAGGGAGTAGAAAACTTTCATACCGATAAATGGGCAATGGTAATCAATATTTTCCATCAATGCTTAATATATTGCCCATCAACAAGAGTGATATTTAATATTTATATCAATAATAATTAATAATCAATCTCCCTCTCTCTCACACACACACACTCTGCCCCTGTCTCTCTGAAAATGATTAACAAAGTATAGCAACATGTAAAATGAATATGTAAATAGGACAATGAATAAAATGATTATGATAATGGGATTATGTAAAATGATCACTATTACTCGCATAAATAACGTTTAACTCAAAACGTGTTTGTTCTACTTTAAAATCAACTCACAAAATATATATTTTTATACTTATTCATACATACATACATACATACGTACGCATACATACATACATTTATTGTGTATATTATATATATAATATATAATGATATGAATATATATATATTACATTGGTTACTTGATCGAGCATCAATTCATATAATAAAGGTAATGAGCGTGAGACCATCATCGCATTTGCGTGTTCACACGATCGCTGATTTATGTCAACGAAAACATTATTCAGTGATCTTTATATGAATAAATGGATCATTAAAGGGAACGTTAAGTGATCTAGAAAATTTTTATGAAGGTTCCTTATGTAAGTCTGACCATAAATATATCATATACACGGTGTACTAAATACTTGCATTTACCACTAGTTGTACATTGAATTTCAATTTGTACTACTGCGAGTGAAAGTACTAAACTATTTTCTTTTCTTTTGTGTTTTTTTTTCAATATTATTACAAAGATATATATATAAAAAATGAATCTAACATCAGTGAACTTATTTAAATACAATATTGAATTGGGATTATTTTAAAATGCAAAAGTGAAATACGACAAAATATTTTATTTAAATCGAGTATATACGCAAAATAAAGATAAATAAAAATAAAATATATATTGATCGGTAAAAAGATAGAACAAATATATTTTTTTTTGTTTTTACACAAATTTGTATTCTGGTCAAATTTATCAATAAAGAAAAGAACAAAAGTATTTTTGGAAATAATCGATTATCGATTGGTACGTTATTCATTATAGGTCATCGTTAAATTAATAATCGTTTAATATAATATATAATGATCTTGTTACCGTTAACAACTAATCGTAAATTAAAAATAACCAACGTAATAACCAAATAGAGAGAAAGAGAAAGAGAGAGAGAGAGGAAAGTGAGGGAAGGAATATATGAGAGAAAGAAAATAAAAGGTAATGAAAATGAAATGCTGGTCTTTATTAAATTTCTATCCTCTCTCTCGTATTCGATAATGAAGATATTCAATGGATATTCAAGTTCTGAAAATAAATTACCATTGGTCTCGTTGACAGGCATCGAGACCATGACATTATTAATGGCTGCACTTATTTCAAAAACCTAACAACATTATTCTCATATGCCTACACACACACACACACATATATATATGCATAAATGTAATTCATTAATTAGTAATCACGTTTGGATACTACGATACAAACAGATTTTTGATAATTAAATATCGTAAACCAAATATTACTTCCTATCATCTTAAATATATAAATTTTGTATTATTGATTATGATAGACGAATAGTTCTAGTAAATAATAGATAACTTGATTAATGAAATGATCCCTGATAGAAATTTACGGTAAATCTACAGTAGTTGGAAAGTTTCATTTCTAACCACATTCGAATCACAACTGAACGAATTAACTTTACGTGCCACGTGTCTTATCATTCCCTCGAATAAAACCCCTAGACGGTTATACTAATCTCGTTTGGGTGCTCGTGATTACGCGTTAAGCCAATTTATATCTACTGTTTTCTTTCTCTCTCTCTTTCTCTCTCTCTCTCTTGCGTTTTCACATTTTGCTCATTCTATTTATCTATCTATCTATCTATTGATCTATCTATCTCTTTATCTCTTTCTATCACTTTCGTGATACATCTTTTAACGATCTCTCTAAACGTGTTCAATCCCTATTCTATCCTTCAGTTTGTGAGTACAACAGGTGTTATCGGTTAAAATTACAGATTATGGTATTATATATTTGATAATTTAATACGTATCATCGAAATTATTTAATCTATTTGTTGCTTTCGTTCGTTATCCTTAATAATTCAAGTAGGATTAGTTCGAGTTAAAAAATAATCTTAAAAAAGAGAATTATTGATTTATTGAATATATATCATTTAGAAATTATTTAGAATATAATCCAATATATTATTTTATAACATTCGAATGAATCCATATAATAAATAAGACAAATATGATATAAATTGAATTAATTTCCAAAATTTATATCTATTCAAAATATTATTTTATATTTTTATATTTATATATCTATATCAAATCATATTTCATTTTCAAAATTTGTCTATTCGTTTAAAACTACGCATTCAATGGATACGAAAGTTAGAGTTTTCTTTTAAATCTTATTTTTCTATTATTTTTTTTTTTTTTGAAATTTTCTGCGTACAATCCTTTCTTTCTCTCTCTCTCTCTCTCCCCCGATCTTTTTATTGTGTTCTCTCTCACTCTTTTTTGTGTTGTATTCAAAGAAAAGCCCGTTTCCGAAAGACATGACACGAAATCTCGTATTACGATGGATTGTCGAAATACACGAAAAGTGCTTTACATATGGTGGTGGTGTGAAGGAAGGAGAGGGTGGAGGAGGGGGAAGAGGAGGAGGTAGAGGTAGATACAGCAATAACAATGCTCATACTGTATCCAAGGGAAGCTTTGAACAATGCTGTACCTTTGGCTCACGGACCTACGCAGAGACAAAAGGCGATGACTAACGTTGTTCTCCTATCGGCTCATCTCTATCGATACATGTGTGTGTGTGTGTGTGTCTATGTACGTACGGATGTCGTTTAAATCCAAAGCAAGCTCTCGATATAATGCATAATCTCTCAGAAGACGGGTAATTAATTACGTTACGAACTGTATATAGATACGGATATGAACAAATTTCATATCGTTCCAACACATTGATTTTAAATCTTCTCAGAAGACGGGTAATTAATTACGTGACGAACTGTATATAGATACGGATATGAACAAATTTCAATATCGTTCCAACACATTTGATTTTAAATCTTTTTACGTTATATATTTCTTTTTTTCTTTTTTTTGTATTTCAATTTATTTAACACACGTTTGAATTAAAACTATTTGTCGATTCGCGTGTGCGTACATGCTGCGTTATTAAAATCCTTTAACTTTTTATATTTTGTTTAGTTTAGTTTATTTATTTTCCTCTTTTTTTTGTTCTTGTTTTTTTTTTTTTTCAATTTATTTTAATAACCCGTTCGAATTGACAATTTTTTTCCTGAATTCGATATTAACGATAAGATTCTTCTTGTTCTTTCGTTTTTGATATTTATTTTTGTTTAATTTATTTATAAAAACGCGTTCGAATTTGAACATTTACGTGTACGGCTCGATTTTTCTTTTTTTCGGTAATTTGTTTTTTTTTAAATTAACCTGATTCATATCTAAATGAAAATGTTTCGATTCGCGTGTACCGGATATTCGATATTTAAGAACCTCTTTATTTTACTATTTTTTTGTTCTTTTGTTCCATTTTAATGAATACACATGGGAATTTTAAATAATTGAAAATATTTCGATAACGTTACTGACACGTAATTAATAACGTTAAATAATGCAAGAGAAGTGGGGTCGGGGGGGGGGAGGAAACAATTTAAATAACGCATTATTCGATTTTCAAATACGTTTCTTTTCGTACATTTTTTGCAATTTGTTTTTAATTAATATTAATACCTTCGACGTTCCACCTACTTCAAATTTAAAAACGTTAAATAATCAGACCACAAATTATATTCGAATGTTCGATCAAAAGCCTCGAAATAGAATTTATCTACACTATTCAAGCATTAAACGAATTAATATTGCACGTTACTATAGTGAAAAAGATAATTTTACAAAATGTAACATTCGTTTAAATTAAATAAAAAAGATTAGAGTAGATATTTTAACTCTGCATTTTTTTTAGATGAGAAGAACGGAAAATAAAGGAAGCCAACAACGGGCCAAATTAAAAAATATCGCAATTAACGTGTTAATTAATTTGAAAAAGTTTTAAACATTATGCTTGTAAAGCAGAAAAATCCGCGTATCGTTCATTTTCTTTTTTCTCTAACGTTTATCTTCTTCCTTCTTTTTTTCGTTAAATTCTTCCTTTTTTTTTTTTTTTGTTTTCCCCAACATACATTTGTGTTTCTCTTATCACTCGGACGCAATATTTTACACAGTTACGTGGGTACGAGTTTCTTTCCCAGGAGCGTAACTCCCCTATAACCAGTTTTAAGGATGAGAGATAAGCTAACCAAATATTCAAGAGTCGTTTCTCTCTTTCTACCAACGGCATGGTCGAAGTTTCAAAAGGAGAGACAGAGAGAAAGGAAAGAGAGAAAGAAAACGTTGCAAAGGGGAGAGGGAGGGTGTGCACGGTCAAGGATATAAAAATGTAGCAACTCTTCGTAATTTTTTTATTTCATTTTTTAAAATGATTTTACCAAATTCTTATACGTGCAATCACATCCGAACATATTGTAGAAAAAAAATTGTTTTAATTATTTCAATACCTTGAACTCTCGAAATAATCAAATTGACTGATTTCTATAATATTTAAATTCCTAAGGATTCTAAATAGGACCTTTCTTTATGATCATTATGCTTCTTATGGTTGACCTATCTTATTCTTTTATATAATACTAAGTATAATAAATGCACACACACATTAATATAATAATATATATATAATATTATTATTATTATTATTATTATATAATGTACATACATATAATTATTAATTAATAAACATTATTTCGTCTATTAATTCATCTATCTGTCTTTATTTATTTTTCTATTTCTTATCGAAAGAAAATATAAGAAAAATTCGTTTGACGAAAGAACATATCGATTTCGTATTCCGTCCCTTTTTAATCTTTCTCTCTTCCTTATTTTTTTCCCCCTTACGAAAAAGAGAAAAAGAAAAAAAAAGAAGAAATCGAGATAAAATTAGAATTATCCTCGGGATAATTTCGATGGATTTGTAAGAAAATTATATCTCACGAGTAGTATCTAAATCCCCCACAGCTAGGATTTATTTCTTTTTTTTTCCTCGTCTAATAACTATTGAACGAAACCAAAAAAAAAAATGAAAGAAAGAAAAAACAAAAAGATAAAATACGTTCCTCTCATTTTCCTATACGACCGTGTAATGTTTCTCTCTCTTTCTCTCTCTCTCTCTCTCTCTTGGGAAAATTATTTTCAATGATATATTCTAACTTATACACGAATGGATTTCGTTCAGCCAGGATTTATACTTTAAAAGAGACACGTAGAGCGTTATTAAAAGGATAGAAAATATTCAACCGAACGAATCTGATTAAATCTACTGATTTGTGTTGACGCATTATCTGAAGAAAATGTTGTTTATTAACGCGTTAATAATAACCTTTTGCTATCGATTTTTTGTTCCTTTTTTTCATCTCTCATTCGAGATATTTTATTAAAGAACATTTTTAAAAATGTAACTTTAATAAATTATCCATCATATTTCGAAAGAATGAATAAAGAAAGGAAAACTAAATTTCTTTTGGTTTAATCTTATATAAAAAAAGAATATTTATTTATATTTATATTGAATTTCCCCCGACTGTAAACAATATAACGAAATATTGCGAAACGTAACGAAAAAATGATGAAATAATTAGAAACAAAAAAGGAAAGAATTTTTCGGGATGATTATATTCATTTCAATCTCATTTATAATATAATATTAATTTCACAAACGCGAAATTACAATTTCTAGTGATATTAAAATATCGGATAATAATAGAAACAATAAATATGGAAAGAAAGAAAAAAAGATAATAAAAAGATCAAGGATATTTTCGAAGTAGAACAATTAAAAAATTGTCAGGTATGAAATCAGTCCGACATACTACTAAACAATGGTCGCGTGCAACACGTGTTACATGGGATGATGAAAGTAACAATGAATCTTCTATTTCCCACTTTCTCTCTCTCTCTCTCTTTCTCTCTTTCACTATCTATGCTTAAAGTAAGGGAAACACGTCACGTTTCGTGGGGGAGGTATGAAAAGCTTAGGAACGTTTCGCGTGTGCGTAACACGCAGAGCGTAAAGGGGAACGAGAGAAACTTTGTTAGTTTAGGAAAAAGTAAAATGATGGAGGGTTGAATAAGAGAAATGCTCTTCCTCACAGTAAATGAGAAAGAGAGAGAGAGAGAGACAAAGAGTAGCGAGAGAAAATACGTTTCTATTGTTTTCAATAAAGAGATTTTGCAAAGAGTGCAAAGTTTAAACAAGTGTCGTGTTCTGGGTCGTCTTGTTTAACCTTTCAACCCTTTCTACCCCATTTTTCAACTAACCCCTTTTTTACTTTGGTATTGTGATTGCTCACGAAACGTGAAAATATCTGCCTATATTCAACAGATAACGTTTTTCATCTAATTTTCAAATATTATGTACACGCGTATTTGAGTTCTTTACGTTTAATACACACACATGAGTCTACGTATTCGTATCTGTATATATATAGACAATTTTAAAAGTGGATTAATTGTATGTTTAAAATTTGACATAAAAATTTATTTATTTTTTCATTTATTTTTATTAAAATTATTTATAATACTGTGAAGTAAATCGTAAAATAAATGTTTGTACTTTCTCTGAATTTTTTTGGATTCATAGTCCACTTTCAAAATTACCAACAAACGTAGCATACATTTATATACACACACACATAAATAAATAAATACTTATATTATAAAATATGTCATAAAATAAATGTTGTATATTTCTTTTCAAATTTTTGTTGGACTTTGTCCAATTCTAAATTACCGATACACGTTACATATATATTTTCTCTCTCTCTCTCTCTTATCTATTTTTTATCTCTCTTTAACTTTTTTTCTCTTTTTCATTTTTGTATGCTATGAAACATATTAATCGGTGGTTGTATCCATTATATACGCCGTGTACACTCTCACGAAAGAACGAGTGGATTAATTATGTATGGCTTGTTAGTCAATAATGCAGTAAGGATTCGAATTAAAACAAACACGTTAATCTCTTGGAAAATCAATGCCCATAGGCGCCGTTATTATTATCTTTACGGTAGATACGATACCGCTTTTATTGTATGCCATTATTGTCGATAATCGATCCTATAATTTTGTCATGTTTTTCTAGGAAATGTAGCGTGTGACACGAACCCGTTACGGTTGATAAGAATTAAGTAAACAAAACTAAATAAAACAAAATATATAATCGAAAGAAATTAATTAAACATTTGCGTATAATAATATATATATACAATATTTTACGTTCAATGTTCCAACATTTCATTCGCATTAACAAAAGTTCCGAAAAATTAATAAAATAATTTAAACAAAGAGCTTTTTTTTACAACAACAATATTTCCAAGAAAAACTGAAATTAATAAAATCAATTCGTGATTAATCATTTGAAGTTACAATTAAATATGTCGTGAAAAATTACGAGATAATTATAAATATTTGATTAACAGTAATAAAACAAAGGAAAGATACATTTTATAATAAAAATACTTTTTCAAAATAATTATCACGAGATTTTGTTGGTCAAAGCACGAAAGAATAGTCGATAAAATCAACGGAATAAACGTTAACATTGATAACTCCTTTTTACAAGTGGTGATTTTTTTTATAAATATAATAAAAAAGTAACAAAAGAAAAATATTTTATATTCATATAAATAAAATACTATTTCAACGAAACACACGATTTGTATCGATTAAACGATATAACTACGAGTTTACAACACTAAAAACATTGAACGTAGTTTTTTAACAAAGCTTTGTATTTTTTTTGTTTCCTTTTCTTTTCTTTTTTTCTTTTTTTTTTTTGTTCATTTTGTTTTCTTGACGCGCATTCATATTTACGTCCTCGCGAAGGCTTTCAATTGGTTCACGATACTCACGAGTAGCAAAGTTGTTTCCGCTTTTCATTGGAATCGTATTATTTCCATAAAAATATGAACAATATTTTCATCTCTCTATCTATCTTTTATCCGCTCCTTCTTTTTCTCATTTAAAAGTCAATAGGCATAAAATTGTCGCGAAGTATTGAACGAAAGATATGCGCGCCAAATGTTCATTGATTAATCGTAAAAAAAAAAAAAGAAACGAAAGAAAGATAAAAAACAAGCAAAACAAAAATACAGGGGGAGCAAATATTTACGCGAAAGAAGCTTTTGACGTGTCGATACACCGGGGAAAATGAAGAGAAAAACAAAATATTTACCGAAAGAAATAAAAAGAGAAAAAGAGAAAGAAAGAGAGAGAGAGAATGATCGAAATGTAATTGCGTTATTAAATTGATTTCGTAAATAATTTTCAATCGTACGTAGAAATTGTACATAGTAACCATATAATAAAATAAGTATATTCGTGATAATGGTAAATAATTCACGTATAAAATCACAAAAACGTGCGTGAGAGAGAAAGAGAGAGATAAAATTGTATAATGTAGCTCTTGACGTGATTGGATCAGAGGTACACTTTTACGTAAGCAAAAATCTCTCTTTGACTTTAACGGCAAAAGCATCGTATTTTCGTTGAACGGTTTATGATCATTATAGCACGTGTCTGACTAGTGTTACATTGCTACTCACGTTCAGGAATACGTTATACCTCGAACGGGGCCCCAAGAGTAATATGAAATGTGGTTATTATACGTATATGTGTACACATATATTTATGTATGTATACTACGTATGTGTGTACATATGTGTCTCTGCATACTCAACGAGTTTCGACGATGCAACACGTGTCACACACGGTTCTCTCGCTTTGTTTCCTTTCGATAACGACAAATGTATGCGTATAGATATGCACTTGTTTCTATGTGTTTGCATATGTATGAGTTTACGACTGCATGTTGTTCTCTATTCCTGGTAGAATTTATACGAGAGATAAGAGAGAACGATTTAAATATTATTAAATATTTATTATTGAACATTTCGAATTACGAAGTTTAATTTAAGTAGTAACGGATTAAAATAAATCAGACTGTTATATAAGGAAAATTTCAAACTTTAAGAAACGTTTCTGACTTTATTCGGAAATTGTGTTTTAAAGATCGATGATAAGTGTAGAGTATAATAAGTTTTAAATATTTTACAAATACATTTTTGCAAAAGAGTAAATGTCCATATATTTATTACAATAAAACTCATATCGTTGTAAAAAGAAATAAAAAATGACTATGATTTTGAGTAGAATTTATTTAAGAAATAAGAGAAAACGTTTTATGCGAATTATTATCAAAATTTCTGAGAATATATTCATTTCATACTTTTCAACATTGTTGCGGATTTTACGAATACCATAAGTAATAACTGATTGGAATAAGCCAGACGTTGTTATAGAGAAAGATTTATATAGGAATAATAGAAGAAAGTTTAGAATTCGTCAGAACAATATCCAACTGTAGGTAACTGCCTAAAAACTTTCTTCGAGTGAGCTAAAACATTCGTGAAATTTATTAGAAAAGATACAAGAAACATATTAGAGAAACTTTACGAACGTTTTTGATTTTCTTGAGAAATTGTTTCGAAGATCACTCTGGTAGTAGTAGTAGTTAGTAAGTGGTAGTAGACTATAACAAGTCAGACGTATACATTAAGAAACAAAATGCTTTCCTTTCGTATAAACAAAACTTCTTATGATTTATATCGCTTATTATTGCAGTAATAGTACCGCATTAAATATGCTCGAACAAATTTCAGATCAGACAGATTTCATTATTCTTTCTTTTCAAAAGAATTAATTAAAATTTTCTTTCTTTAAAAAAATAAGCTCAACCGAGTTCCATCGAATGGAATAGTTTTTTCTTTCTTTCTTTCTTTCTCTCTCTCTCTCTGGAGAATTGATTAGAATTTTCTTTTTAAAATACGTTCACCTCATCGAACAATCTCCTTCCCCTTACTCCTCCCTTAGTCCCACACACCTTTTAAGCCTCTCACCCTCATCCTAATTTATTTCAATGACCTACAATGCACAAATATATGAATCCATCTATAACGCTTGCACATTCGCATGAATTTCCAGTTTCCCTTCGTGAATGGAAATCAGCGAATATTAATTTCATTTCTGTACTAACGTACATAGGTATTTATATATGTTATAGGTGTACACGTGTACGTGTAAGCTTGGCAATTTCATTTTCAATTACAAAACTGGCGATGCGTGACCCAAATCTTCGACAATTATGAGAGAGACAGAGAGAGAGGCAAACAGACAGACAGACATATAAAAAAAAATAATAAGAGAGAGAGAGAGAGAGAGAGAGAAATGTGAGCAAATATAATATTATAATCGAAACATATTATGGACTTAATTAACGAGCATTAGTACACATACAATCGATATCTAGCTTCGTTTGTTAATCCCTGGACGAACGAACGTATTACACACATACATATATTTATATATACATGTATATCTATAGTACATATATAAGTATAAAGTTAACTCCATTCATTACGATAAACTTTTCTCCTTTAGTATGGTTTAATTAAACTGTTATTAATTAACGAAGATATTTCCTCTGTGAATAGGATAATATTTGGAAAGATTATTTCTATCTACTAGAGTTTCACTAAATTTTAGTTCTCCCTCTCTCTCTCTCTTTCTTTCTATCTCTATCTCTCAGACACATTCCCTCAATATTGCAATATATCCATAGAAGCTTGGATCAAAATATCAAATGTCTAACCAATATTTCAATAGAACTTTACTATCCTAAAATCTACCGTCAACATGTTAACATCTCTCCTACTGATTATATTAAGCAAACAAATTATTATGAATATAATATATTAAACTGTAATAATATCATTTAATTGTTATATTATAGTAATATACAAAATTATATAAATAATAATAGTATGTATGTATATATATCACATATCACTTATCATATATATATACTTATATACTATATTAGTATCAGTTACAAGTTTAAGGAAATATTTGTAATAATCTAATATTGTATCTCTGTTTGCCAGGAGGGAATTATCAAGTTAGTTACCAACACTGGCTGACGTTGTAATACATATAAGAAACTCTAGTGTCATGTTTTCATAAATGTTCGGAGTAAGAGTGATGTTGGAAATATTTCCCAAAGGGTTTACCTTTAATGCAACGACTCGTTTGTCTCATCGATAACAACAGTTTACTTTTATATATATATATATATATATTTATTTCCTTTTGTTTGTTTGCCTATCTATAAATAAATGTAGACATAAAAATAGAAAGTGGAAAATAAATTCGATAAATAATTTATCAAGGAAGATCACGTCGCTTGGCTCGTTAATCGTCCTCGTGATGAATTAACACGTTTACTTAATGCGTCTGACTCTTTATCAAGCTTTACTACTACCTTTGGTTACGTTCATTCGATTTACGTCCGATTGATCATAGACCTTACCACTGCCTGATGATATATTTACGTAGCACGTGTCTGATGATCGCACGTCGATCTACACCACTTCAAGTCTGATCGTACACGAATTTTTTATTGCTACTACTACTACTGATGGTATTCTTACTAACTGAACTTCGTGTCTGTTCACACGCACACACGGTTTTTACTACTGTTACTGTATTATACCGATGAAGATTTATTTCGATAAGAATATTTTTCGATATTAAACGAATTTTCACGTTTCCTAAATTTTCAATATATTTTTTTCACCCACGATTTTCCAATCGTTCAATTTATCTCGATACAGTTTAGAAAGATGATCGAGATTTTGAAAGCCTCGAACGTGAAATAAGAAAATAGAAAAAAATCGAAACAACAGTAGAATCAGATTTCTATTTTTCCAAAGCCAATTCGAACGGAAAAATTATTTAATTGTCTTTCATTTTTCGTTTGTTTCGTATATTTCAATGAGAAGAAAATCTAGAAAAAAAAAAAACAGGAAATTAATCGAATGGAATGGATATACGTGAGACGAGATTTAATTGGTGCGTTCTTTTCTTCATTAATTAATGACGAGTCGAGTCATTTTATTGATCTATCTCTCATTCTCTTTCTTTTCTACTTTATTCGGTTTTACTTTGACTTAAACAATCCATTCTCATTAATTACTATTACATTTCTCTCTTCAGTCTCATTAGAATATTAAACTTCATTAAGGAAAGATTAAAGTAAATTTGATTTTATTTAATATATCAGATTCGATTTGAAATTATTATAATAATCGTTCCAGTCAGTATTAATGTTATTATAATTAAATAAATTTTGTTATTTCTTAAGAAAATAATATTTATATTATAATAATATTAATAAAAAAGATATTTTTTTCTGTATCTCTCTCTCTCTCTCTTTCTTACTAATTTGAAACATGATTCCGAGTAATTCAATGCAACTGAATAATTACCAACGACTGCGTTAATTATTTCAATGTATTAGAATTTCCTTATGTACTAAATGCTTACTTAGATAACTAAGTCTACGGTGTCTCGTAAATCCGTAGCTTAACAACTCGCGAGAGTTAGAAGAGAATAAGAAGAAGAAGAAGAAGAAGAAGTGGAGTAAGAAACGAGAAGATCGGATTGGATGCTGCAATGTTGCAAAACTTTCATGGAAGAGAAACTCGTGTCGATATCAGACCGTGATTAATCGTACTACAGTTTTAAAGTATTTTCCAAAAGTAATATAAAATAAAAGAGAAATAGAGAGAAAGAAAAGAAAGAAAGAAAGAAAGAGAGAGAGAGAAACATTTCATTCAGATACGAAAGGAAAATAACAAACCAATTACTGGTATGCAGCTGATCATTCTCTGTTTCTTTATTTCTCTCTCTCTCTCTCTCTTTCTCATTACATTTTCGCTTAAGTTGTTCATTATTGTGGTTTCCAACGTGTTCTATATACATACTTTGTATATGTATGTGTATATACGTGCATGTGTTATAGATTATATATTAGCCATATGCATTTATGTGAATGTTTGATCTTCGAGTAAGAAATATCGACGCTTTTGTACGTGACATGCATCGAATAAATTTTGTTCTCTTGGTGAAATAAATCTGTCGATAAATTGACGTATGTGTGTATAGTTGTGTATACATACGTATATAGATGTATATTCACGTATATATGTATATATGTATATTTTTGATGTAGTTCTGTCTTTTTTTTGTTTTTTTTTTTCAACTCGAAATACTATAGAAAAAATTAATTATTGTATTTCCATCTCTATCTTTCTATTTTTTTATTTTTTATTTTCGTTCTACTTTAATTAAATATAGTCGAAGAAAATTGAGACCACGTTCAATAAAATATTTCATTCTAATAACAAATCTTTCTATCTCTCTCTCTCTCTCTCGTTCTCGTTCTCTCGTTGTTCTTCTTTTCTATTTGATTTCTTTTTATTTAACCGTGCACGTTCCATCTAAATTAAATATAGTCGAAGATATTGAAACTGTGTTTTATTCTTTAATAAATTACTTTTTTCCTTTTTTACTAAAAATGATCGAAGAAAGTAATACAATGATGATGTAATTAAATATCTCATTGAAATAAAATTTACTTTGTATTAATAAAGAAAAGTAATGCAATAATACAACAATTTATCTTGGATTAAACGTTCTAAGAATTTAACTTGCATATTTTAACTTAACTCTTTGTAAAATTGTTCTAATTATAAGCTCCCCGTTAAATCTTGAACAAAAGCAAACAGGGATTAATAATACATTCGTAATACTTTACTTACGTTATTTTATTATAAGATGAGCCTGTTAAACATTCACCCTTATCTTTTCTATAGTGTATCTTTATTATACCTTATTCATCGAAGTAACGATCTTTACAAAAGTATCGTTTGCTCGTAATATTACCGAGTATTAAAATTAAAAGACACTGACAGATGTTCGCTCGTGATTTATTCGAGAAACCGCGTAACGATTTTCTGTCGGTCTTTTCTTTCAAGTTCGACAGATTTTTCGATATTATGAATTTATCTCGACAACTTAAAAAACAAAGAAAAAAAAAAAAAATAATAAACAAGAAAAAGGAAATCAACTTCATCGTTCATTTTATTAATTTTCTTTATCAATAATATAAATGTTCCTTTTAAATGAAATAATTAAATATCATTGTCGTGAAAATGAAATTTCTAAGATCTTTAATAATCTTTTCGATTCGATACTTCATTCAATCTTTTTTCGATTAACATGTAATTCTGAAATAAAAACAAAATAGTTACGAATATATAATAAAAATAAATTACGCTAGAATAAACGTAAAAGTGTAAATTAATTTCGAGAAATGTTGACCAATGACAAAATATACATATACATATATATATAAAATAATAAATGAGAAAATAATGAACCAGTGAAGCCACCAAATATTCCAAAATTTGTTATTTACACGTACATATGAAGTTATAAACGAGAAAATAATAAGCTAACGGAGCCACAAAATATACCAAAACCTGAAATATCTCAATTATGATTAATAAGGATAAAGTTAACAACAACGAAGCAATATCGGTATTCAATAACGAATTTGATACACTTCTCTCGTTATATTAATGAATATAAATCCGGCTTCCCTTTAATTAATTCGTATACAAAATTTCTTTTTGTTTTTTTTTTTTTTTTTTTTTGAGAGAGAGAGATTTTTTTTTCCTATTCATATGTGGTAAAAATTGTATATTATTTTTTACAACTTCGACAACACACTTCATTATTAGTCGATCTATTGTATTTCTTTTTTAATTGGATGCATAATTATTCTTACGCGAAAAATATTTTTCCTATCAAAAAAAAAAAAATGAAAAAAATTATTAATTATTAACTATTATACAAAAAGTATATTTGATTTTTTAATATTATACTTTTCATTATATGAAAATAATTGTTTATTATCCTTTAAAAAAAAGAAATAAATAAATATTAATAATCAAATATTACTGAAAATACGTACAAAGTAATATTCTATTCATTTCTTTTCAATACCTGCTATAAAACAAAAATAATTTTCTATCATATTCAACATAATATGAGCACATATGCGAAGTATATAGAAATGTATAATATTTCACTAGAAATTCTCTCTTTGAAACGTCTCTATCATTTATTCCAAATACTACTACTGCAATAGTTTTTAAACGCTTTACAGAACTTTCTTCGAAAACGTCGGAAGTTTTTATCATGAAAAATTTCTCATTAAAAGGAAAATATAGAACAATATAGACAGAACTATTTACGAGAAAAGAAAAAGTGTCTACGTCATATGGTATAAACATATTAAAAATATTAAAATATAATTTGATAAAGAAAAAAAAAAAACACGAAGAAACACAAAATACAAACAAAATTGATCTTCTCCCTTGGATACAACCCCCCCCCCTCCTTCTACATTTTCTTCTTCCTTTCTGTCTCAATCTATGTCAATAAGTTATTTACAAAGAGAATCAATTTCTAACTTGCTCATATTCGTTATGTAGATTCTTCTATGTAGAAGTAAATGTTTATACTAGAAACACACACACACACACGTACACATCTCTTTTACGTGTAGCTTAACTTCTAAACTAATGTGCTACTTCGTGATATACTTGCATTGTACATTCATTGAATTCTCAGGTCTACGTAGCAACAGCCTACCACCTGTCCCTTTATATTCTCTCTCAATTTATCTCTCTCTCTCTCTCTCTCTCTCTCTCTACTCTCTGATGTACAACAAGTCATACATATTTAGACAGATATGCGAACACAAGTATGTATACATATATACGTGTATGTATGCGTATGCATTTAGGTGGACAGAAATATGAACTCGTTACTAGGAGATAGGTATCTATTATCTATTTCCACCCTTCTGACATTATAACCGATACAATACAAATCGATTTAATCAAAGTGAAATTTCCAAACGAGATGTTTAGTTTCTCTATTGATAATATATTGTATGAAATGATTGTAGGGAAAAGGTTGAACACGTTATTCCAGGTAATGGAATCTATATTTTCTATCGGAATTTTGATTCCTTGACTATGTGCAATTAATTTCATTTTTTTTTGTAGAATCGTATATATGTGGATGAAAGAGATCTCATTAACGAAGATTTTATGCGAGATTTATATTTATATTTTATTTATATATATATAATAATATAATTGAATAATATATATATTTTTGAATTTTTTGAGTCACAAAAATAAATAATATTAATTAAGAAAATTTGTTAATTTAAAAACTTAAAACGAAAATATACAAATCCATCGAATGATAGATTTATTTGAACAAAAGAAAAAAAACTTGACATTAAAATAAGCTCGAACTTATTTAAGTTCGTAACGTGATGCTTTGTTCTCGAACTAACCAATGAATATTCCGAATTGAAATTGTTGGACCAATGACAAAGTTGTTTCCAGGAGATGCACCAGCTCGTTTTATAGAACACACAAGGCCACCACACTACCACACCCTTTACTACGCACGACTATCACGTTCAACATAGTCTTACGAATAAAGCTAAAAGCCATTAACTTGTTTTGCACAAAGATGCAGCCTGGCTAAATTTGCATTTAATCGGAAACAAATCAATACTATCATAGGATTATTTCTAAAATTATTTTAAATTAATGTTTACCAATTAACAGTAAAAGTAAATTAAGTATTAGATTGCTTGACAAAATTTTTAATCGATTTTTAAAGACACATTTTTTGAAACTAATTATTATTATTATTATTATTATTACGCTATATATTGAATATAATATAAAAGTTCTGAGCAAACTAATATTTCGAAATGAACTTCAACTATTTTAATAAAAATACTGAACATTTATAATATTATAACACAAACGTTCTAGCATTTATATCTATACTCACATTCATACTAATATTTTATATTTATATAACAGCAAGAGTAATGATATATCATTTTATTTAGTTTCCACAGTCGTTTCGACTAACATATTCGTATTTTAAAATTAAAATTTATATTTTTACTAACTTTCCTATTATTATTTCAGAATAAATATCAACGTTCCTGTGTGTGTGTGTGTGTAACATTTATTTTTCTGACATTTCAAATACAATTATAATATAACATTCATATATTTATATTAACATTCTAATTAATGATAAAATGTTTAAAAAAATCAAACATTTGCGATTGATGCTATATACAAAAAGTACAAAAAATCCTCATAATCATAATTTTCTTTTTTTGCGTATTTATCCTTTTCACAAATATATTTTAAACCATTTCATAACTTCTTTTCTATTATAGTGTATTTTTAATATAATTTCACATTTCTCTAGAACGAAATTTTCTTCGTCGATGTCTTTCAAGAAAATTGTCCTTTGTTGCTTTAATCTGATTTTGTTTCGACGAATCAAATTTTAAACGCATTACAACCTCCTCTATTCGAATATTAAACTATGACTTATTAAAAAATAATACGATAATTTACTTCTCGATCTTTACATACAAATATACGTATTATTTATAATTCTTCAATTTCAAAAACAATCTATTCATTAGAAAAGTTAATTGTGTTTCAAGACATTTGACAAAATTCAATTGGTTTTTTTTCTTCGAATATAAATACAAGTACTATAAATTTTTAATTAGATATTTTATCAATCTAAATTAATTAAAAATTATATCATATATATATATATACGCTTATTAATTAATAATTGTCGATATTTTAATTAAAGTTTTTCATTGGAGGAATAATAAACACAAGAAAATGGACTTTAATTGTGATATATTAAAAACATAATATATGTCAAATAATCTTTCCCCGGCATAATACTCGATTAATTAAAATTAATATAAATTCTAATTGCAGTCCGATATTAATTTATAATAATAAATTGAGACACAAGGATATGAATTAATATGACAATAATAATAATATTAATAATAATAATAATAATAATAATAATAATAATAATAATAAGTAATATCGAAAATCCGGAGTTGTGGAATGCAAAGAAGTTTTTTACGAAAATCGTAGAAAAGTTTACAGGAAATTGCAGTCCGATATTAATTTAATAATAAATTGAGACACAAGGATGAATTAATATGACAATATAATAAAAATCCGGAGTTGTGGAATGCAAAGAAGTTTTTTTACGAAAAGCGTAGAAAAGTTTACAGGAAATTCCATCTATCTCTCTCCGTTTCTCTCTCTCTCCTCTTGTATCGTTATGAAATTTCTATAGGACTTCGTAGATCGGTCGTACGATCTACCTGTATGAATCTGTGTGTGTGTGTGTGTATGTACGTATGCGTATATCTGTGTATGTGTTTTTTTTATATACGTTTTACATAAAAACGTTGCCGGTACTCAACGAAAGTTCACTTTTCACATTTTCCGAAGCGACATAACGATCGTACTTTTATCGTATAACGTATGCCATTTAAATGGACAAATTTCTAAAGGGTTGTAATATCAAAATGTATTCTGGATTCATAAATAGTAAGGTAACGCTTAAAAAAAAAAAAGAAATGAAAGTTTAATCTTATCTTATGAGAATTCAACTTCAATAATTTTGTCAAATATATTCGCGTCCTAACTTCTCAAGTTTTTCAAATAAAAAGTAAAAATAATATTGTGTAAAATAAAAGAAGAGAATAAGTTGGAATATAAATATAAAATACGATATAAATAAACCTGCCCTTCCCCCATATGTAATAAAAAAAACATAGGGTGTTGATATTCCAACCAAGATCGAATTTGATCGAAGTAAAAGGACAGAAAGTTTTCATCAAATAAACTCGAAGAAAAGTGTATCTCAAAATTTCTTCCCTTATCTTCTCTAACCTAAAGGTTTTCCTTCTTTCATCTTCCTCTCTCCCTTTCTTTTACCATTACGATATAAATAATTCTTCAAATAGAGAGGAAGAGAAAGGAAATAGTATAACAGTATAAAGGGAGGGAAAATAAACCAGTAAAATATATTTTTCATGGATTCAAACTGTCTTTCCCTAGTTTCACAACTATTCGTCGACTCTTATTCTCTTCCCCTCTACATAAATAAATGAATAAATGAATGAATAAATAACCGTAAAATAAATTTTGTATTTTCAACTAACCAAACGAAGAAGAATATATATAATATAATATATCAAAAGAAAAAACCCACAAAATATTTCTTCGAATGAATTGAACTCCCTTTATTTGCGTGAGAGTTAGTCAAACTACGATTTATGTTTTTTTTTTTAAATTATTATTAAACAAATTTTCATTTAAATAATTGGCTTAACGAAAAAAACAATAGACGACGAGTTATTAATATTTTGTTTAATAAAACGTTTCGTTTGTTGATCGTTAAAAAACAATCATCGAACGAAGACGTAGAAATCGAAGAAATCGAAGCAAATATTTATTATTCACCAGGTAAATACGAATCGTGATACTGTAAAGCGATATCCGTCAGCAAGATTATTGCTGCTCTCGATTGATCAGATGTTTCTCAGAAAAAAATAAAAAGTATCTTAAAACGACAGATAGGGAAAATGATAGAAATAGAAATAAAAACAGAGAGAGAGAGAGAGAGAGAAAGAAAAACCACATCATCCAATAAAATATATTTAAATCTATATATAAACACGAAGTATTCGTAACGATTTCATTAATATTATACTTTATATATTTCACAGATATAAAAATAAGTATATTATTACTAACGTGTGTCTTCCCGCAGATGAGATTTAAAAAAAAGTTTAATTTAAAAAATGTACGCACATAGGGCGTCCCTGTTTTTTTACGATAAAATTTTACCACCACATTTTATATATGATTAGAAACAAGTAAACGTGGGCTTTTAATTGCTTCATTTATATGTTATCATATAAAAAAATATTAAATGACAATGATTTGATATTTCGTTGAAATAAGAAGAAACACGTATTTTAATTTGAAAAATAAATTGCGGTCAGAATATTCGTTGGAAACGTTTCATTATTATTTCGTCAACATTTGTGAATCCAATCAGTTAATTTTTTAGTACGAAAATGATTAAATTATTATTAAACCAAATAAGTTGAGAAAAACAAAGTTGTTTTTCTGAGGTCACCAGATATCATGCCGATGAATTATTACTTGTAAGGAACTGCGAAAGAAATAATTTATCGAACAAACGAATTAATATGCGTTAGTGATGAATGCAAAAGAATTCTGCAATTAAGGAAAATGAAGGAATTCTATACCAATCCTGCATTCATAATAACAGACAACATTTTCAAATGGAATTATAATTTGCATTGAGACAATCTACTCCTGTGCGGTATCGAACAAGTATTATTTCGTATTTTTATTACAATTTTTTAATAAAGCATTTCAAATCCGACGTTCGTATAACATTTCGATTTTATTTTTATTCATAAAAGGTGCTGGTAAAATTTAGCAAAATGAAAAAAAAAAAAATAAACCGAAACATCTTGTACGCGATAGTATATTTGATTTATATATTAAAAATTCTCTGCGATATATTTATCTTTTAAATTTGGTATAAAATTTGATAACGTTTCTCTAATGTCAGAAATTTATAAAAATAATAAATTAATAATAAATATAATTAAATTAAATTTTAAATTTTTACTCTCGTAGATACTCTTGCACATATGTATTGCACGATTTCGTATGCAAATCATAATTTTTTCCTAGTCACCTTAATGCATACAATTTTTTGTTATTTGAACCGATAATATCTGTCGGAAAAGTATGCAATAATCTCGAGTATAGTTTTCGCGATAAGAACACTAACGCCTCGGCTCGTTCGTTCCTCGTTTGAAGGTTCTCTCATGCGAGCAGGGCATGTGCTTCATAGCGTAACTAATAATTCCGCTCGATTATGGCAAAGCTCTAAGCGGAACACACATACTCTCCAACTCATACGAACACATATATACACACGTGCAGCAACGTATGATACATATGTATAATACATTTACGCATTAACACATACATTAATCTATATATGTGTTCACATATACTTCATTATATACAAAACCCATACAGTGATTCACGCATTATATAGTTGTATACAAACATCTATATAAATTCACATACACACACACATACACATCTAAGGGATGAGCTTGAAACTACATATATGATTAAATCCATGTGTTCGTTAATGAAAGCCGAGGTGCAACAGCTGCTGTTGTCTCCTTGACGATTCTCACTTTTTATATTCTTTTAATCTGTTAGCTTTTTAAAGCTTTTAGTTCTTCTAAAAGCTCCGAATGTATAAATGTGTAATGTGTACGTGTACGTGTACGTATTCATATACGTATATATATATGTAGTATACTATGGAAATAAAAAGAACTCGTGAAATGAAATATTGTGCTTTAAAAAGTTCGATAGAAATGAAAGATTCTATGCGAGGAAACAATTTTTCTACGTTAAAAATATTCAAATGTTTCCGTCTAGATATATATATATACGATAAATATAAAATGATTTCTAAACGATAATATAACTATACAAGTATATTATTATATTTTTGTATATTATCGATTATTTTAATATTTATTTATAAATTATAAAATATATACATCATCGATGATTTATTTTAATTGCGAACAATTATTATATTATTGTTGTTCCTATTTAATTTTTATTTGATCAAACTTCTAATAATATGAATAACATAAATATTATAACAGGTTGTGATAATATATTTCGTACCAATTGAAAAAGATTTAGCGATGTAATGGTTGTCTTAATAATTGCTGTCAAATTTGTCTTAAAAGATCAGAGAAATTATCGAACAACAATCTAATCGACCGTTTAAATGATTCATTTTAATGACCTGTTAAACGTAACGCAATTAGTTTTTATAGTCAACAAATTATTTACTACCGGGAAAGATCATTTTTACGAGAAGGAAAATAATATTTCCAAGAATTTTCATGATAATCGGTCCATTAAAAACTCATGTTATTCTTTTATCTCTCTCGTTTCTTCTGTTTCGTTTCTATCTGTCGTTCTTTTTATTTCTACTTTTGTTTTATATTTTAAAAGGGTTCGTAAAGTATACAAAAGAAATGTGTTCCGAACGTACTCTAAATTTTTACGTTCTGAAAATCCATCATTTGGGTATTGTCTTGGTAAGAAAAGGAACATTATCTTTCTATCCATTTCTTATTCTAAGAATTAATAATTCTCTCTCTCTCTATTTCACTCTAATAATTCTAACTCTTGAAGAGGCAAAAATGGTAACTCTAAAAAAAAAAAGAAGAAAAAGAAGAAGATATTCTTTTTGACGAACAACTTAACAATCACGAGCGTGATTACTATCTTCCGCAATTCCTATAAAGTCATCTCTTTACGAAGAAATTAAAGAAGATGAAATTGAAGAAGAAGAAAAAGAAGAAAGAAATGGTAGGAACCTAAGCTTTTACCTTGACATGCGTCCTGCATCCATTCTGTTAAATACACCGATCGATCGGATTTTCTTTGGCCTTTATCGAGATGATCACCCTCCGACGTTTTCCAACGACGAAAATAGATCGAGAGAATGAGCTGAAGTTGTTTAACGAGTTCAAAGTATAACTAAACTAAACACATAACTTAAATATAATTACAAATAACGTGTATTAATATATTCATTTATGTTTATGCATTTTAAAAAAAAAACATTGATCATTGATAACAGATTAATAAAAATCATTTCTGAGATGATTAAAAAGTCATTTATAAATATTCATAATAAATATTATTTCATATATATAATATTAATAAAATTAATAATAATATATAATAATAATAATAATATAATATATAATATTAATAAAATTATAATATATATATTATAATTTTGACGATTTGCATATTGAAAGTATCATCGTATGAATAAAATCTCAACTTACAAATAACGAGCCCCTAATATTATTCGACATAGAATGAAAAAAAAAGAAAAGACGTAAGCATTAAAACAAAAACACACACAAAATTAGACTACTCGACGACAAGTAGGAAAAAGAATAAAAATCGAAAAAATTGGTAAGCTAAGCTTTCAATAAACATAATCCTAGCAATGAGAGGAAAGTCCTAAGAAGTCAGAGGAGGATGTAAAGAGGGGTTGGAAGTGGAGAAGGGATGAAGAGGAAAGGGGAGAGGAGAAAGAAACAATGCTATCGAGAAAAGTGAAGCTCTGACGAAAGCAATTCTGGCAGCCCTCGTCGCTACTGTCCAGGGACTTAAGCTTCATCGATTTCAGATGAGAAGCGTGTAGCTCGCGATATTAGCCCCCTCACCGATAGATGCAAGAGAGGGATGTTTCACCGGGGGTTTTAGGGCCTGAACAGAGAAAAAGAGGGAGTTAAGAATGGTAGGAAGGGGAGAGGGGATACGTTCCTCAGAACTAAACTATATATATATATGTATTATTCTTTTATATATGTGTGTATGTACATAAACGTGCTCGTGTATAATGCGTGTGTGTGTGTTTGCGTGTATTTTATATATAATATATAAACGCTTATGTGTTAATATGTGTGTGTGTGTGTGAGCATATGTGTAAAAGTAGATGGTGGGTGCGTAGAAATATGTTTGATCGTGTATGTATATATATGTGTATATGTGTGTATGAGGATACGCGTGGTAGTTCGTGAACCAAAATACTTCGAGGAGGGTAAGTAGAAAGAGAAAGGGAAAGAAAATTCGAGACTAAGTGGAAACTGGGAAAGAAGCTTGGTAGGGAAACTGAGGCATGTCAAAAAGGAACCTTGGGGGAGGTTGGATAAATGGGAAGGGTGAACACGATCGAGCTTTCTTCTCATTCTCTTTTCCACTACTACTACTACTACTATTCTTCTTCTTCCTCTTTCCTCTCGTTCCTTTTTCCTTTCTTTTTTCTCTTTTCTTCCATAACCTGTAGATACGACGAGATTAAACCGACGAGAAATCATCAAGCATACCTAATACCTTCAGTTCGTTTCGCCGCGGATTTTCCGCAAACGGAATTTAACACGTCAGTAAAGTCCTTGGCTATTAAACAAATACTTATACTTCCCTTCCCCCCCTTTTTTATTTCCTTTTCTTTCTTTTTTCTTTCCGAGGGAGACTCATTTCACTTCGTTCCCAACCTAGATAGTTTTTTATCCTTTTGTTTTTGGTTTTTACCGCACCACGTTTTTTCTTTTCGAATCAGTTGATTTTAATATCCAGTAAAATATTTAATTAATCTTATGTTTTTTTGAGAGGAGGGGGTTAGGTAATTTATTTCATTTTTAATGTAGAGAGAAAGAGAGAGAGAGAGAGAGACTATTTGATTTTACTTTGTTTTCTTTTGGAGTGAGCGAGTGGGAGAGATTTTTAATCGGTCGGTTTTTCGGTTGACTTAATTATTAACCAGATTTTGCAATTATTCGATTATTTTTTTTATTTTTGCGCCGTTTTCCTTTTTAATCAATTTGTTATACCTTTTACATAAATATTTTACGCATCCAAGTATTAATTACCTTTGTTATTTGATATTTAACATCACATTATAAGAGTCATACGTTTAATCAATTTTTTCATTCCACATATTCTATCTTTCAACACACTTTCTTTTCTATTTTCTTCGACCTACTATCGTAATCAATTTCATCATCATCATAATAAACCGATCATTCGTATTTTGTCGATTTGTTAAAATAAATGACGAAATAAAAATATAATAAATCAACGATCAAGAAAAATACCTCTCAACAGTATTTCGTTTTTCTTTTTGTATTTTATTTTTGTCGTTTTTCATTTCGACAGAAACTAATGTGATATTCTTGCGTAAAGTTTTTGACGAAATTACAAAAGCTCGTTTACACGGATATTCTTTTTATTTTTCCTTTTCTCGTTTTCTTTCTTTTTTTTTTTATATTCTTCAAATTTGAACGACGGTTTATAGACGCGTATGTTGCCAGAGAGAAAGAGAGAGAAAGAGAGAGAGAGAGAGAATCGCTTACGTCTTTGAAACGTTGGTAACTTCGTTTAAAAGGCGAAGTTTACTTGATGGAAAATGAAGAGAAAAGGAACGCGGCTTGCTCCAGGGGGTTGGTGCAGAAAAAGAAGCGGGGTGGAGGGTGGAGGAAAGAAAGTGAGGTTGGCGAGGGTCGGTAAGGTTATTGTGCCCGGGGATGGGGTGGGCCGAGTTACTTCGTGCGGAAGAAAGCTTTGAGAAGAAAGATCCTACGAGGACACGGATCGAACTATTTCTTTGGTTAAACACAAAAGAAAATTATTTCCTTCGCGAACAAATTCGCGAATATAATACCAGTCTCATTAGAATGCTACGGGAATTTTTTACCCAAATTTTCTTTGACTCGATAGTATTACTTTGTCATTTGTATTTTTTTTTATTTCTCTTTTATTTTTTTTCTTTTATTCTCGTATTATATTTCAAGAATATCGCTTTCGATATATATTTCGAATCGTTGATAAAATTTGGTTGTATTCTTTGAAAGAACAACAAAAAAAATAGATTATTAATTTAAAAACATTTCTTTCGATTATTTTTCCTTGACACCAAAATGTTTTTATTGAGAATTTTTATATTTTATATAATATATTCGATGTGTTTCGCGATAGATATTTAAATATTTTGATATTCTTGAAAGATGTGTCAAATGTACGATGACAAATAGGATGTTAACAAAAATATATGAAAAACAGTATCGCGGTTCGATAAGTAAATTAAATCGTTAAGTTGTTGACGATAATGCAGAATCGATTCTCTCGATCATTTTATCATCTTAATCGGATTTCCTTGCCTGTGGCTAAGTTTCTACGTTACTCTCTAGTCCACTATCGAAAATGAAAGCCACAACTTGAGGAGACGCAGTTAGTTTACACAAGCTTCTTGTACATCCTGAATGAATTTTCCGAGTACCTGGCCAATAATAGTTCAATAATATTGTTTAATATCAAACTATCCTTTCACGTATACCCAAAGTAGGTCAAAAGTTCTTTTAAACATTATTTTTAATTACATTTCCATTCTCGCGACACTTATTAATCTTACAGTATTAATCTAACCGTTACAACTACGAACATTAATCGTAAATAAATTTTCAATTGAAATCTTTCGAATAAGAGTAGCCAATTGTTTTACTTCGTTTGTAAATATTACAAATTATTTCAATTTTTTAACCTCGATACTTATTATATTGGAAAATTATTTCAAACCCGTATAGTATGTGTGCGATCATTATCTGTAAATATTAAAATAAACTCTCATCGTGATTATTATTACAATGACCCATCTCTTTCTATCTCTGTCAACATAAACGAAAAAAAAGAAGAAAAAACAAATCACAGAACATAGAAAACTTTTTCATCTGTTTAAAAGGATTCCTTCGTCATGGTTAAACATTACTACGGTGAACGGAAAAAAAAAAAAAAAAAGAAAAAAAAGAAGAAAACAACAGAAGAGGAAAAAGAAATTAAAATGAAAGAAACTCTAGTAGGATTTCTTGGTGAGAATCTTTCATTCCTCTAGTTTTTCTTTCCTTTTTTTTCTTTCTTTTCAAATATACGGTCGATATAGCTCTTAAAAATCGGTCACGAATCCCGAAGGATCGTTTGCGGAGAGCACCGGCTGGTTTCATGGGCCACAAAATCCGGAATCATAGTAGACGTCCGGGTCAGAATCAACAGTTTGCTCTATCGATTGCTTTGCCGACCGAGCCACAAGCCTATGATGAAAGAGGAACGAATAACGTTTACATTTTTCGAACGACGATAAAATAATAATAATAATAATAATAATAATAAAATAATAATGATGATGATGATGATCATCATAATAATACGTAACCCGATATTGTTCTATTAAATCTCCCTACCTTTTTCTTTATTCATTCTATTTTAAGAAAAAAGTATTGTTATCCATACATAACCTCAATTACATTTGATATTTCTTTTTATCGGCAAGTTATAAAATATCAAAACGAAATAAAATATCATGAAAATATCTAAATAATTCTGGATGATAATTATTATAAATTTTTGTTCTTAATTTCAAAAGTTATGGAGTTGAGTATTATAAAAGTATTAAAAATATACAAAATATTTGATAGCAAGTAATGGCGGATTTGAAATTAATTTGTTATTTTGTAAATTCATGTATGATAATATTGAAGTATTTTCTTATTTTCAATTAGTTACAATTAATTTTTAATTGTTACATATACAATGATATATAATTAATAAATTAATTTATTTTATTTATATATTTTTATATACTTTTTTCTTGTTCGTATATTTCATTTATTTACTTCATTTAATTTATTTTTAAATATATATTACTAAAAGAAATATCATTTTTCTCGGACGGGTACTCACAGTTTTCACTTATTTATATAAGCTTTTAGAGCTCGGTACGTTGAACACGTTAAACATCGGAATTTTACTTAATCGCAAGCTATCGTTGCAATGAGCTTTTAGGGTTATGCTTAAATAAATAATCATGACGTTGGTAATGCGTGAAAACGCACGCGTGCGATCTATTTATTTACGTTCATGGCACACGAGTTACCCTTCTGACGTTACATGATTTATGCAACTGATCAATTTCCATCGTTTCGCATGCTCTTATCGTTACGAATTTGAATCATCAATATTATATTCATCCGATATACGAAATGTTGAACAAAAAATTCGTTATAAAATAATATTATTTTGTATAATAATGTTAATATTATAATGAATACGTTTATAATAGAAATGAGAATAAAAAGAGAGAGAGAGAAAATTGTAAATACTAATTTAATAGAAATAATTAAAGTTATGCAATTTTGATATTTTTCGAAAAAGAAATAATAATTAAAATTATAATTATTTGTGTATATATATATATAGAATATTAATTAATTTATTCTTATTTTTTAATGTATTCTCTATAAGCTTCGAATTAAATTACTGGTTATCTAAGTTTCTAATTTTACGATTGATTATTTTAGTGCAAAGTAGAAAGATAACCGAACTTCTAATTATTCGTATTTGCATGAAGAAAATGTAATTACCATACTTTTATCTTGATTTAGGGAAGATATTTATTCTTAAAGAAAAAAAAATTTGTTAAAAGAAAAATTATAAAAAGGAAGAAAGAAAAATGAATATTTTTCTTCGCTCTGTTCGAAATTCTAATTAATTATTATATTTACCTAATTTTAAATATCTCATTTTAGATTAAAATGTTAAAAATGATTTTGCTAGGAAAAACAAATCCAATTTAAATACGCAAAAGATAAATATCCCAGTAATAACCGTATCTTTATCCCGATTCGAGAAAACACAAAAGAGAAACTCAAAATCAGAGTTATACGTTAAAAATACCAGACCAATCCTTTCTATCTCATATCTTTCTCTACCATTTAAAATTCATTTGGTAGAAAGAAAAATTTTGCCGCGAGAAATTTTGATATACTCGTTTCTTGTTTCATAAAAAGAAAAAAAAACATTGGCACCAAAAATAAAAGTAAAAAAAAAGGAAAACAAAACAGAAGCAAAAATTAAGGAAAACAAAATAAAAAAAAAGAAAAGGGACGAGAAAGATTTGATATTACACGATCCTCTTTTTTCTCCTCTTTTACTGGAACATCATCGAACTTTATTTCTCTCGAGAAAGCTAAGAGATTGAATAAAAATAAATGCCGTAAACGTTCAACTATATGTCGTTCGTAAACGATCGAAATCAACGATCCGAGATAAAATGAAAAAAAAGAGAAAAAACATTTATTATATTTCATATACCATTTAGACATTTTCTTCTCCTCACGTCTCCCCTTCGAACGTGGAGAAAAATATCTTTTTTCGTCACCTTCCCTACCTATTTCTTTTTCTAACTTATTATTTTCTCATTCACGAAGATGTCACAGTTGACACCCTCTCGAGAAGCTCAAAAAACAATTTTATCTTTGGACAGACTTTATTTGATCATAGAATGATTCTAATTATTTAACACTAAACGTACCAATGTTAAAAATCTTATTTTCTAAAAAGAAAATATTTGTATTGATTATTTGATACCTAACTTTGACTGTGTTATTTGCATTACTAAATAATAAAACGAGTAATAAAATATTCTTTTTATAAATAACTAATTTTTCATCGATTATACGATATAAATAAATACATACAACAGATTGTCGATAGATTTAGTATTAATGAAAAAATATATAATTTATAACATTATTTTTCATGAATTTTATATAACAATGAAATATTAATCTAACATTAAGATCTTTATTATTATTTTTCTTTTTTAATTAATTTTAAATTAAAGTGTGTTCATTCGTTGATAATAAAATATTAACATAATAGAATGGAAAATATATATTTTGTTTTAACAAAACTTTTCGATATCGATTGGTTACCTTTTGTCGAATAAAAAATAAAATAATTACAGTATTGTAATATCGTATCCGATACTTGTAATTTTCATCGTTCTGACATTCACACATCTTATGGTATCCATCGATACGTTCAAAAAAATAATCTTAACGTATGATAATATTGTATATCTTTAAAATTCACATATCATCAATTTGTAAAATCAAGCAAAGATAATCTTTCACTTATGCTTCTCTTGGTTATCCTATTAAACGTTGTTCCAATTTGGTATCTACATTCTGTATTCTGGATTAAGCTTACGCTCATGGAATATGTAGGTATATACAATACACGTGTTTGTTCACGTATCAGATACGGAAACGTTTTAGTATCTCCTATAAACCCCATTGGATTAACTCTGCTAATCCATTGATCATTTTGTAATTAAAATATTATTTACGTTATGAAAAAATATATTATTTATAAGATTATTTTAATGAATTTAATTTAACAATGAAATATTAATCTAACATCGGGATCTTTATTATTATTATTTTTTTCTCTTTTTTTAATTAATTCTCGTTTAACTTCTTTAATTAAATTATGTTCATTCGTTGATCGTTTCTGTAATTAAAACAATAAAATATATTTAATACTAATAATATTTAATTATTAAAATATAATATTATATGTATACGAGATATTTATCTTTTAATTAATTCTAATAAAAATCCTTAGATTAATTTCTCATTCGTTTTATTTGATGATAAAATATGAATTAAATTTGTTGTACATTTTTTTTTTCCTTATTGTTCTTTTTTTTTTATATTTAATTATTTAATTAATTTGCGACACGAAATAAGATAAGAAATAAGAATCATTAAAATTAATGAAATGAGGATAATGAGTAAGAGAGAATTTATATGAAACTCACGAACATATTGGAAGGATTAGTATAGTAATTGGTCTTTTCGTAGAAGTTAGTCCATGAAACTTCCTTTGTTATCCCAACGAAACTCGTAAAGCTTCTGACCTTATGTCGTCGCCATATCCATGAAAGCAAACCTAGGTTTGTCTATTTGTTCTCTATCACGACTAATCGATTCTCTTTCGATAGCTACTACATTTCTATCATTTATGTTCTTTCACGTTATACGAAACATTTATTTCTTTCCAATGAATTTATTATATTAATTATTAAACAATTAGACAAATAGTCAACAATTTTTTATTTCTATTTATATATATATATATCAAAAATTTGTCAAATCTTTTTAATCGAAACACCAATTCGTAACTATAACGATAAATAATATCGTATGTTTTACGAGTGATGAGACAAATGTTGAAAATGAACAATTTGAGGAACCATTTTTAAAATTATTAATATGAAACAATTTTTCTTCCTTTCTTTTTTTTTTCAATCTGGACATTTGTTTGAATGGATCAAAATAAGACACCCTGTATTATATATTTATACTCAACGTTGAAAGACACGATGATGAACCGTACTACGAAACCCAAGAGAACAATATAAAGGATAGAAATTTGATGCTCCATCTTCCTGAGAGAAACTCGTTATCCTTGAAATCTACCGAAACGAGAAGATATTTATTTTCAAGATCTACTCTACGAGAAAAATAATATCTATTCTTTTTCACATTTCTTGATGATTCCCAACTATTTCTAATACAATTGAATATTAATAATTTATATTCTAAAACGAATCCTCTCGTGAAATACTCGTTGTCATTGAAATCTATCGAAATTAAATTGAAATTTATTCGAACTATTGATATTAAATAAAAATTCATTTAAAATAAACGAATATAAATTCTTAAGCGAGAAAATTATTCTTGAAATATCCGAAAAAATGTGAAGGAATTTATTTTGTGTAGAAAAAAAAAACTTCTTATTCTTGAAATTAACCGAGACATTAATTTAATATAATGTACAATTCTGTCAGAATAAAAAAATATATAAAAATTGTTCAAATTCATAACCGATTCTCAGATTATTTTCGTCACTTTAAAATGAATAATATCTTTGATATTAAACTACTCTTCTTCTTCTTCTTCGTATATATTTATATATATATGTATATAAAATATATGTTAAAGTATATACATTATAGCAAAGAAACAGGAGAGTTGTGATGTTCACTTTGAGAATTATCTTTCTTTGATCATCTAAAACCGAAGACTTTAGAAGAATATTAGGAGTTTATCATGAGTTACCGAGAAACCTCGTTTGTTCGAGAATTTAGCACACACACACACATACTTAAGAAATTTATATAAAGTAGTATTATAATATGTTGAACAAAATGACGAATAAAGTGGATAAGTATAATACATTTCTTATCCTTGCAACACATACACACACGTAGGACACGAACACACTAATACACAGCAATATTCATTTAACTTACTTTCAAAGAAAATCGTTTCCTTAAGATTTCACATTATATTCTTGTACGAGTAATTTCAAAAAAAAAAAAAGAAGAAAAGGAAAGAAAAAAAAAAGAAAAAGAGACAAATAGTTATTGATCGATGGTAAACGTAAGTGTGGAAAAAGATTGCACAGTGTTATGTCTGTCCTTCTCACGTCAAATGAAGAAGAAGGGTGCCTTGAATATCTTAACAACGCACCAGTGTCGTTTATGATGGATAAGAACTACAATATGTCCGACATAACGCTTGGTAATAATGAAACAAAAATAGGTCACTAAAAATCAAACATGTTTACTACGAGAGATCAATTTCGATTTTTCTTTTTTTTTTTTTCTTTTCAATAATAATTTCGTTCGGAAATGTCTAATAATGTCTCTAAAAAAAAGAAAAAAAAAATACAATTAAAGAAATAATTTATTACAATAAAATATGCGTCGATAAATAATTACGGCGCGTTAATTTATATGAATAATTTTTATATTGTATACACGAATAACAAATGATCTTCTATAAATTTATAAATAATCAAATAAACGAATCTTTTTTTCGATGCCAATTATAACGAGTTAGAGAATAATTTTGATTGAATTAAAATAGATACACGAATGTTGTATTTTTCAAATACGGTAAATGCATAATAATGCATATTCATAAGAAATCGTAAAAAGATTCGTAATCTTCTATAAAATATGAATTCAAAGTTTACTCCGATCGCCAATAGATCTACGAATAAATAAATAAATATAAATATAAATATATATAACAAATTTAATGCGCAAAAACTCGCGCGAATAAAGCTTTCTTATTAATGGGAAAGAAATAATAAAATAAAATAGAACGATGCCTTCGAGAATTCTTTTCTTACGTAAGGGAAAAAATATCGTCTTGTTCTGTTATGAAAAATGAATTTTCTCTATATTCCCAAGATAATACACAAAACTACTACCTATCCGTATACCTACACACACACACACACATACACGTACACACATATTGATACGTGTCTCTGTTTTACGAAAACAAAGCGTTCCACTCATGATCGATATCTTTAAACGTCCTATATATAATATTTTATATCGTATAAAATAAAGATAAATAAAAACGTTTTTCTCATAAAACACGAAATATAATATAAAATACGAGTACTATTGTTATTCTTTTTCTTCTTTTCTTTTTTATCCTGCTCGAGACAAAAAATCAGTTATCATTTATACACAAAAAAGAATAAATAATAAAAAAGCAAAATTTCGTGTGTACGTTTTGGAAAAAGAATATTTTCCAAAATTCATCGAAATTTCATCTTTTCTGTTCTGTCATCTATAAATTTGTCCCCGATCCCCCTTATCTATCCATTTTTTCTATCTCCCTTTTGACCTTTTCATCCCCTTTTGCTTTTTCATTTCATACACGTGCATACATATACAAATATATACACATGCATGTATCGGTGCGTAATAGAAATTTAGATTAAATCGTATCGTTGATTGTAATCAATTCACGATTGAATGAGAGAGAAAGAGAGAGAGAGAGAGAGAGAGAGAACATATCTCGGAAAACATTTGTAGCAATGTTTTGACTGTCAGCTTTGAAAACGTCAGTTTATAGAAAAAAAAAAAAAAGAAAAGAACACACGTATTCCTTTTTATTCGCCCCATTTTTATGGGTTCCGAGTTATTTTTCTACAAAAATAAAAAAAGAACACGTTCTAAAACACGTTCTCACGCACGTTAATCCTATACTACCAAAGAGGTCACGTTTGTTTTATTATGGGTTCTTCTTTGGAGTCAATAATACACGGCATTTTTTTTTAATGTTTTTTTTTTGTTTTCGAACGGGTCACCAATCCATTTTACTAACCACGTTGCTTGGCTACAGTGATTTAACAGGAACTAGGGGTTCGATGTAATTTGATCGTTGATTTTAAAAAGACGAGATGATATAACCTACCTTAAGCAAAAAGAAAAAAAAGGTAAGGGGAAGGGGGAAAGCGAAAAAAAAAAAAAAAAGAAAATGGTTCGTACTAGAAGTCAAATGGCGACTTCAAAAGGACAATATTGTGGCTGGAAATAGCATTCGGGTTCCGGGCTTTTAGTACCGCACTTGATGTCGTCACCAACCACGGTTTTTCTCCACTTCTATTTCTCTTTTGCGTATATTTAAATGTTCATTCAAAAGTCACCGACAAATGTTTTATCCACTGAAAATCCATTAAGGGAGGAACAAAAAATATCATCGCCCCTTCTTCTTCTTTCCGTCATTTCAAAATATTTTTTTTCTTTTTTCTTCTTCTTGTTGTCTTTTTTCTATTTGTTTATTAGAAAATCTTTTCTTTTTCGCGTAATAATTATTTTCTAATATTATCTCAATATACAAATATTCCTGACACACGTGTTATTATTTGGTCATTGTGTTTTTTATTTTGTCGTTTCGTTATAATCGAATTAATTCATAATTACGAGTAAATAATAATACAATAAAATTGTTTATTCCTAGAAAATTATTGTATCATCGATTTTATTATTAATCCATCCATAATTATTTATTTCAATATATAGGACAATTATTAAAAAGTGAAAAGTTTGAAAAATAAAATAGATACTTGAATAGACAGATTTAATGGATAAACTAAAAATTGAACTGATTTAATCGAAATGAATTTCAAGTTAATATTTTTATAATCATCGTTTATTCGCATAATCAAAATTTGAAATAATGGATCACCTGAAAGATGATAGTTGAGGCTTTAATATGTAAATCGGAGGAAAAGAATGGGATCGTTCGAAACATCTTTTAACTCAATAAATAAATCAATAGAAAATAAAGAAATATGATTTTTTTTTTCGAATAGAATTCATCATAGCGATCATTATCATATTATACCAAGGAAAATGAACCGATCAAATGTTATACGATAACATGATGAAGTTCCTACCGAGAGAGATCAGAAGTTTATGGAGGGTCATGAATCTGTCGAGTTAGGGTAATGGTCAATAGAGTGGCAGGATAATTTGGTAGAGCAAAGCTCGACCGATATCACTTGATAAATTTCAGAACCTAAAGCATCTTCCATTCTACGATTTACAATCATTAGAATTCCTATTTATATGCTAAACCATGGTTTTAGATTTATATTCACAAATTTTTATAAACATTAATAAAAAAAAAATGAATATGACATCTAAATAATATTAATTATATTCTATCGTGTTATTTAGTATCATTATAATACTAATTTAATTGACATTTTAAATGCCAATTAAAAAATTTTCTAAAAATTAATATTAATCAATGAAAATTATTATATTCTATAATGTGATTTAGAATCATTAGAATATTAATTTATTTACTATCACATTATATTCATTAAAATGTCAATTAAAAAATTGTCTAAAAATTAATATTAATCAATGAAAATTATTATATCCTATAGGGTGATTTAAAATCATTATAATAGTAATTTATTTTCAATCATGTTGTATTATAGTAAATAAAAAAATAAATTAGAATGAAAAACAATATCGATAAACAAAATAATATCGTTTAAATATTGTCTATATATATATATATAAAAATAAAAGATTAAACACGTAATCGTTGTATTACACGTTAGAAACATTTTTTCTCGCGTGCTTAAGAAAAATTCTACCACGTACGTCGGATGTTTTAAGACGATAAAGATAGTATCGTAACACCCTTTCGACTTGTTGCTTTTCTTATCCCCCTGAACGTCCCCATCAACATACCCACCAAGCTCAGTCCCTACCATCCACCCTTTTTCTACCATTGCATGGCTTCCGCCACTTTCCTCGACACTGAAAATCACTTTGCGTGAACGACTAAGTTCCAGTTAAGACAAACTATTTCGTTTCACCTTATCATTTAATTAAAAAGATATATATATATATATATATAAGGAAAGAGAGAGAGAGAGAGAGAGAGAGAACACTAATGGATTTTAATCATTATTAAATAGTTAAATCAATTTTTAATGTAAATATAAATACGACGGAACTTATTTTTTGCTACTTTTATTTTAATTGATGTTATAATTAACGAACGTGCGTTTACTTTGATTATTTCTAAAATACGCTTATAAGATTTATTTAAATTAATTTGAATATATAATATTATTTTTTGTAATTTAAAATATATCAAATGTTGTTAATTGTTTATCAAAATTAATTACTATTTCTTGACAATTTGTATAATTTAACTTTCTTTTTTAAATTTTAAAATAATTAATTGATTAACAAAATCATCTACTATTTGTTGGTTAAACTTGTAAAACAATATACAAATAAATAAAAGATACTAAATCAGTATTTTTATGAGAGTTAAAAAGATAAGATAGCAAGAAACAGGTGGCAGAGTGTAGTAACGTCGTAAAATGTTTATAATTGAGTATAAAAAAATAATAATAATAAAAAAAAAGAAAAAAGTTTATCGAGAAAGTAGATCATCGTAAACTCCCACCCTTGTTTTATTATACCCACGCAACGCAACGCACTAAACGCAAAAAGAAGAAGAGGGGGAGAAAAGAACAAAAAAAAAGGAAAAAATAATGACGTTGATAAGATGGTATTTTGATATTACTGAAAAACAAAAAACAAAAGAAATTAAAATAAAAAGAAAGATAACAACGTAACGTGTTTATACATCGCGTAAACATCATTTAAAATGAACGACAGAAAGAAAGAAACTCAAAGAATGCAAATGAACGCCTACTTGTGTGTCCTTCGCTAACGCTTAATTTGTAATTTATTACTTTTTTTCAGAAAAGAAAAGAAGAAAACTAAAGAGAGAGAGAGAGAGAGAGAGAAAGTGAGAAAGAAAAGCATCGTTGATTTTCCATTTCTCACCATTTGTTTATTTCCTACTTTTTACTTTTTACTTTTTTTCTTTTTTTCTTTTTACTTTTTTCCTTTTTTCTTTCTTTCTCACCCTTCGTTTAAATTTCCATCGACGCTATCCAAACAAACTCGCCTTTATTTCTTTCCCTCATCTTTTTTTATCCGTAAAAATTACTCACAGAAAATTTTCTCTCTTAAGACGGAAACCAATAGTTCTCTACCCCTTATTTTTATTCAAACTCTCTACCCTCGCAGATATTATTATTATTATTATTATTATTATTATTATTATTATTATTATTATTATTATTATTATTATTATTAGTATTATTATTGTTGTTGTTGTTATTATTGTAAAATTTATTTAATCAATAGAATATAAAACCTTATCATTATTTTGATTTAATGCTTCAAAATTCTATGATATTATTAATATTATTTGGATTATAAAAACACAACGAGGATAAACGCGAGAATATCAAATTAAAATAACGATGTCATGGGATTAACAAAGTTGAAAGTGACGAATCGATCTAGCAGCTATCTAATAACTTTCATTAGACTTGTCTTTCCTTTTTTTTTTTTTTTAGATACACCATAAAGAAGATATTTATTATCGCACAATATTTTATATTATACTTCGTGCTTTAATTAAAAAATATCATTTACGCTTCGAACGATTTATTTACGTGATGAAAAATTACAAGTTAAATTTAAAAAAAAAAAAAAATAAAAGTATTTCTCGTACAGATTTGTCTTATTATTTCTCTGACATATAATAAGATTTTTACGATATCATAAAACTTTCGTATAATTTGAAAAATTACTCGACGAAGTACAAAGGGATTATTATATATTACAAGAAAAAAAGAAAAAAACAAACAAAAACTCCCCCAAGAAAATATTATAAACATTTATAATATCATACGGTAAAATTAAATAATCCTCGAAGTATAAAAAGTATTAAAAAGAAGAAGAAGAAGAAGAAAAAAAATAGAAATAAAGATGAAATAAAATTGTAGAGATGACAAAAAAGAAAAATCCTTACGTAATTCACAAAAAGAAAAGAAAAGAAACGAGAAAAGAAACGAGAAACGAAACGAAACGAAGCGAAGCGAAACGAAATAGGGGTAAAAGAAACCACGTCGATATTCACGAAAAACACGGTCAATGGAGTAAAAGAACACGCATGTTCTTCAGAAAAAAAAAAAAGAAAAATAGATAGATAGATAGATAGATAGATAAAAAGAATGAAAAGAACAAGAGAAGGGATGAATTGTGGAAGCGATAGATGTTAAGCAAGCTTGGAGGGTTGATCGTAAGGGGTGAATAGGATAGAAGTAGTAAAAGAAGAAGAAGAAGAAGAAGAAAAAGAAGAAAAGGAAAGGAAAAGGGAAGGAAAGGAGGGTTAGAGTAAGGTTGAAAAAGAAAAAAAGAAAGAAATAGATAGATAGAAAGAGAAAAGGGGGATTCGTATCTGACATCTAAGGGGTGTATGGTGAATGGTCGAGTCGAAGGAGAACTCGGAAGAGTGGCAACCGCGCCGGTCCAGGGATGATCCTGGCTGTGTCTATTTATACGAACCAGGGAACGAATGCAGCTACCTGTTGGCCGTGTGCTCGATGTGTACAGCATCACGGTGGGGTGGACGTAACCTATATACACTGTAAATACTATAGACAAGCGATTCAAGCAGCTTTTGCTATATCATCTATCTATCTTACTCTCTCTAACTTTCTCTCTCTCTCTCTCTCTCTTTCTTTTTCTTTTTGTCTCTACCCATTTTCTGCTTCCATGTACCGTGGTATCTTTTTTATATATAATATATCATATATAATAAAAGAATAAAAAAAAATATATATATATATGTGTGTGGTATCTTTTTGTATATAACATATTATATAGAAGAATAAAAAATATATATATGTGTTATATGTAGGTATATAAAATATATGTATACAAAAAAGGAAAGAAATATTTACATATGCGTATACGTGTGTATATATATAAAAAGAAAAAAATATATTATATATATTTATACGTGTGTAATTTTTTTTAAATGTATACTCTAATACAAGTATATATAATTTACTTTTTTTTTTTTTTAAAAAATAAATATATATTGTATATTATATTTTATACGTGGTACGTGTATACATATTAATATAAGTGTATTTACTTATACAGGTATAAACGTTTGTATATATTTATATACGTATGTATCAAAGGTATATAAATACGTATGCTCAATGCTGAACCGCCAGTAGTTAAACTGTTGCATGAAAGTGGGTCAGCCAATGCTACAAACTAGGTCAGTGCAACACAGCTTGTGGCCCCCATAGCTTAAAGTATCAATTCACAAACACATCTGTACTAACTTATTTTTCTCTACATTATTTCCTCTTTCTCTCTCTTCTTTCATCCCCCTAATGTTTATCGAATGTCTCTTTTATGGGATTTTCTTATTCTTTTATCAATCTATTTGCAATATATTTTGATGTTCGTACATGTGTCTTTCTAATTCTTTCTCTATTTTTCGTATAATTATCAATGAAACGCACGTGGATCCAATTTCTAAGATAGTTGAAAATTAAAAGAAGAAGGGGGAAAAAATAGAAAAAAAAAATAACAACGGGAAGAAAAAAGAAAAAATTATTTTAACTCTCTTGATTTTCTTATTTGTGATCCTGTCACTTGATAGTAGACTGAAATAACATTGAAGTCTCTATCTATCTATCCCTCTTCTTCTTTCACACACTTGATGAGCCTATTCAAAGAACACCACCCCTCACCTTGGACCACTTTGGTTACATATATATACATATATATATACATATATATATATACACGTCAATGTCGTGCGAAAAACGCACCTCGTGGTCAACCTACTACTATTCGAGCTTCGAACCCTTCGAGCCTCGAACCCTTCGATCTTCTCACTCTTTCTATCTCATTTTATCTCTTTACCTTTCTTCCTTTTTATCTCTATCTTTCTCACTTGTCTATGTGTGCCGAAGTTTAATGAAATGGATCGATCGGAAAAGGTCGACCGAAAGTTGCTAGAATGAGGGGGTAGCTGGGAAGGGGGTAACAAAAAAAAACAAGAACGAGAGGGTGGCCCGAGGTTCGTTTTCGTTTACGTTCAACGTTACAATATCCAACTTCGTTCTAACGTTTATTCTATTATCGTGTCATTTTTAAGTTAAATGAAAAAGTAAATGCATAAATAAATACGTAAATATATATCAAACTCAAACACGCACAATTATACGTTCATTTTTTTTCTTCTTCTTCTCGCGTTATATATCTATTTTGTTAATAATAAATTTATAAAAATGTTAATTAATTAAATCTCATCGTTGAATTGAAATTACAGCAGAACGGATTATTTCAGTATTTTCTATCTTTCTTTCTTTCTTTGTTGTTTTTTTCTTTTTTATTTTTCTTTTTGTTTTAGCATAAAAATGTAATTTCTATTCGAGACAATATCTTTTTTCATATCATTAAAATGTCACATAGTATTAATATATTTTTAAGAAAATGTTTTCACGCACAGGAGATTCATTAAACTAATAAAATTTAATTAATCTATCTATTTTTGTTTCCTCGTACTTTTTCTTCCTGTGTGTGAATGTTTCTATCTCTCTCTCTCTCTCTCTCTCTCTCTTCATTTTCGTTTTTCTTTTTCTCTGCAAAGAAAGTTTACCCACGACTCGATTCCAATGTAATCATGGCAAAATCTTATCGAGCTTACAACTATGTACTTCAAAGATGCAACTTTTCTAAAGAGTACCATCTAAGAGAAAGTAACTACTTCGTGAATCTTCAGAACTTCGATAAGATAGTCTTCTGTACTACTCGTTCAATAGCTTTCCAATAAATAAAAGAGAATAACTGATATTATTTTCGATATATTCAGAGAAATACCTTTATATCAATAAATTACTATTTTAAATTGTTACATCTATTTTCATACGCGTAAATTCATAAACAATATAAATATTAGATAATATTAAAATAATAATAATAATAATAAGAAGAAGAAGAAATGCTAATAGAATTTTTAAAAAATAAAATTAAATACTCAATTTACATATTCTTCCTACGATATTACAACATTGTTTTTTATTATATATTACATACTCTCTGTTCTCTTGATAGCTACTTTAATCCTCACATTTATATTTCTACGAGTTTTAACACTAGTAGATACATAATAAAAAGAAAAATATATAATATAAAATAATCAAAATAAATATATAATACATATAAAAATAAATATAAAGAATAAAAGAAATTATTTTTTACGATAACGCAGTATCAATAGTAACAATAACAATGATAATATATATATACGTAAAATGTAAGTAGAATTGCAAGATTAAGTTATATTCATTATTTTTATGTTTTCTACGATATCAAGGTAGTTCGATATTACACACATACTCGCACACTGATGCTATTTCTCTTCTCCAGATACCAAATACCAGACACTCATGCGATTGAATGTGAAGCGAAACTATCGTCCCGATATTGTATTTACGTCGAAACACAGAGAATAGGCATATAGAGTGGTTCGCGTGCTCGAAGTGGTTGACGTAGCTAACGGAGGAGAAAAGGGGGTGTAATAGAGAAAAAGAGAAAGAAAGATAGAATGAAAAAGGGAAAGGGAAAGAGGGTGTGAGGGATCGACAGGTTGAAGGGACTTCGGTAGAGCCTATACAATGCTTCTATTGTGAAGTAACTCCATTAGACCGAACGATTCTCCAACGTCGTCGAGTGAAACGAGAGAAATTGCGGAAAGGCGTATAGTAGTCGTTACATGTGTCCTGTACTCTCAATGCACACACCTATATATATATGTATTATATTAAAAAAGGATTTATCTGTATATGTATATTAACTTGTATAATAATTTATCGAGAATTATACAAATATTCTTTTAACGTATTTGTTTAATTGTATTTACACGAGTCCAAGAAATATTTATATTATTTACTATCAATTTAAGATATTTATATAATATGTATCTTATATTAGAAAAAAAGATTGATTTAAATATTTATTAAATTATTTTATAATAATTTATATATTTTTATATTATATATTATTTAATTTTCTTGTAATACAATATTTCCAAATTCTTATACAAGGAAATAAATATCAGGATTGTTTAACTTTTGAATTGATATATATTATATATATTATTTTATTGTAGAAAAGTTTATTGTAAAATAAGTAAAATAGTACGTAATTGATTAAACAAATGGTCTAACGAAATATGTCCAACGTATCCAACCCACCTTCACATATTAATTTCATAACTTTTAACCTCTCTCTCTCTCTCTCTTTTCGTACGTCAGATTCAAAACTTTTCATTCCCTGTTCGTGTTGATTCTTATTAACAAATTAATTAAAAAAAAATACCATCCAAAATATGTGACCTAATTAAATTAAACCAAATAAACGTATTCACGTGAGATTCATTAAATTAAATTCACTTTACGTGGAAATATACTTGATTCTAATAAAAAAAATTCAGAGAAGAATGCAAGAAAATTTTTTTCCTTTCCTAAACATGTGAAAAAAAAAGAAAAGAAAAAATTGTGTTAACAGAAGAAGCTCTACAAAATTCTCGTCCTTTACTTTTACTTTCCCTTTCTATAGATTCCAGTCATTTCTATAGGGGAACACCTACTTCTCACACCTACTCAATAATACCAAAGAGATAAAGATATTTTTTCGTCAACGTCTCTTTACCAGCACAACACGATTTTTATTTTCTTTTATTTTTCCGGACGGGTCACACATCCATTTTACTAACTGCGCCCACGTTGCTTGATTTTAATAATCCAACGTGAGGGGATCGGGGGATATGCCAAGTAAACCGCTGACTGATATAATAAATTGCATCCCCCGAAAAAATTCCCAACGACGATAAATCCCAGCAATGTTAATTAAATTATATTCGTGACGAAAAACGTTCCAACACGGGTTTCATTGAATTTTAACATGAAAAAAGAAAGTTACCCGAATATAAAAGAAAAGAAGAAGAAAAAAAAAAAAAAAAGAAGAGAAAAATTAAACAAAATAAGATAAAAATTGTCCAGACGTATTGTTTTAATCGTCCTCTCTGGTGTCTCGAAGACATTTGAAAAAAGAAAAAGAAAAAGAAAAAGAAAAAAACAAGAAGATTAGAAGGAAGAAAAAAGTTATACGCCGTTGGTTGAATGAGTACTTTATATTTTTCCTCGGGGATGAAAAGAAATAAGTCCATCTACAGTGAGCGTGCTTCTGCATCAACAAAGTTTCGCCTAACCGTGCAGCATCCGTGCCACGAGTAGTTCAACAGAACATTTCCGCGATTAAACGCTTCTGGTTCACCCGACTACCCCCTTACCATCCACAACCCCTACCCCCCTCCTTCAATCGCTTCCTCAACTCCTTCAACCCCCTTCCCAACCCCCTTCCTCATCTTCCCCTCTTCTTTTAGTACTTGACCTCTCAAGAAATTCCAAGAATTTCTGGTAGGACGTCTTCTACATCGTGACTCCACATCTTGACTTGGTGGAAAATTTAAAACGCTACTTTTTCTGTATAAAACGAATCCTTCATCGATGAATTTTAATATTAAAAGAAACCGGGAAGTCTCTAATGTATCCTGAAATATTATTATCTTGATTTTCCTATACTCCTATGATTTATATATTCCCATATATCTAGAAATAATACTATATTATTATATCTATATGGGAGTAGGTAATATTTGAATAGATATGCACTTGCACACGTGTGTGTGTGTGTGTGTGTGTGTAAGTGTGTGAGTATTGAATCAGAAACGTTCAAGAAATTTTGCATAACAGCGAGCTTATAACTGGTAATATGTTCGATATGGATTGGGAATAAAATTGTCTGCCTATTCGTTAATATTACGATATAAATGGCACTTGACGATCTTACAAATTTGGTTTCGTTATTATTATTATTATTATCGCGAGATATTCGTATTCTTATGAGAATAAAATCGTATAAAAAAA
>NW_025113151.1:8017148-8020488 GCF_010416935.1 Polistes fuscatus | reverse complement strand
AAGGAAATAATAGGAGAGAAAAGAAGGGGTGGTGGTGGTGGTGGAAGAAGATTGAAGAACTAATTGCAAAGAAGAAAATTAGGATATATAAGGATCTCAAAGTATTCTATGAAATATAAGTTAAAACTTTATTAATATATAATTCATTATATATTAATAAATATAATATAATTATATAATATATAATTTAATTATTATATAATTTGTAATTTAATTTTTTAATTATAATTATATATTAATATAATTATATAATTTTATATTTATATTTATATTATTTTATATTTATATTATTTTATATATTAATAAAATATAATTAATTAGTAAAAATTTGATCAACCCTAATAAACTCGTCGGTGTCATAATAAGCAAAAAAAAAATATATTTCTTCGTTTCGAACCCCTCTTCGAACGTTTTTAAAAAAAGTTCTAATTTTTTTTTGACGAAATTAAAGGAGAGAGAAAGAGAGAGAGAGATAGAGAAAAAAACTTGGACACTTTAGACACGGTAACGTTCTTCTTCCTATTTGTTTTTTTTTCCTTCTTTTTTTTTCTTCATATAATTTGTCGAGATCTAGAGTCTCATTAAAAACCAAGAGTTAGAGGGATATAGTAGAAAGGTAGGGTATATATATACTCGTGACTAGAGCATAATGCAAACATAGTACAGTTATCTCGCACATATTCTCTCTTTCTCTTGGACACTATTAGATGTATATATTGTAATATAAGTACATTAAATAATGTTATAAGCTTCGTTACAGTTTCTAATTCCGTTTCTCTATATCGGGTGTATTCGTTGAATTAATACAATATAAATAATATTTTCATATTGCGTGTAAAAGATTTGTATTATTGTCGATGCATGATTGAAATTTTTTTAGTAAATCAATTTTGCAAATAAATCCGTGCAATTTCTTTTTCTAATGTAAGTTATAAAAATAAACGATAAAATTCGCATATAAAACTTATTATTATCAATCAACTTAATCAATTAAAAATTACTCGAAATTCTTAACGATTCTAAAATATCCATATAACTGTAACGTTCGATATCCTAATCAAAATTCTAATAATCAAAATATCTTGTCTCTAATTTGTTTCTTACGTATCGTGCTAATTCATTTTTCTATCCAATTTATATATTACGTATTTCGTTGTTTTTCAAAAAGAAAAACCAAAAATAAAAGACAGGGCAAATACAGGTAAGAAATGCAAATACTACTAAATTATTAGATAGATATACTTGATACACGTTTGATACGTTTATATATGAAGGATAAGGTTTTCTTCGATGCATTAGATATATCTCTGTATGTCTATGTGTGTGTGTGTGTGTGTGTAATGTCAATTGAATCCGTAGCATTTGATCAAGCGATATTCCCGCCTTTCATGCACGTTATCACTGAGTTTTACATTCGTAAACTGATCTCCCATATATACATATACAATCACACACACGCACACACATATGCAAGTTATATACATATAGAGAGAAACGCATAACGTGTGCATCGAATTACAAAGATAAGAAGACAGAGACAATGACAAAGAGAGAAACTAAAAGGGAAGCTTGTGAAATGGAAAGAAAGAAAAGTAAAAAAAAAATAAATATATGAAGATATGGAAGAGAGAGAGAGAGAGAGAGAGAAGGATTAGGAGGAAGGGGTGGAAGAGTTAAAAGGAGATATTGAAGATAGAGATGCATAAACGAGTATCCTAAACGCGAATGGATCGACGTTGGGTATTTCATGATCTTGCAAAGTGCATACCTATCTCTTGCAAGTATATTGAAGCTTTGCAAGCTTTCATCGACGTTGTTTATGACGTCATGATATATGTACATGCATATAAATATTCGACATTTTTAAAATAGTTCCACGTTATGGTGAAAATTACTCCGAGAGAGAGAGATTTATATGCGAGAATGTGTCGAGTTTCGCTCGACACGACTATTATTTTGTTGTTGTTGTTGTTTTGTTTTTTTTTTTAAATAAATGCTTTCGAGAATTTATTTTTAATACGCGTACGTATTTTTATTTTATACGAATCAAAAGTGATACTCTTCGAATGATTATACCTGTGGATAAGATTACTCTTTCGATTAAGTTTGAATTTAATTGAAAATTATATTAAATAGATGGGTATATACGTGAAATGATATTTGAATATTAGTTTCAAAAATAAAATCGATCAAACGTAATATATCCTGATCGAAATTTCGACACGTGTAATCCCACGAAAAATAAAAAGATTTACATATTTGCGAATAAAAAATAAAGAAATAAATTTCGATAATACAAAAAAGATTTATTTCAACCAATCCGCGTATTTATATTTTACATAAATTAAACACCATATAAATAAATGGAAATCATTAACAAGAATGCGTGATAATATTACAATTGATCTTTTTTAAATGACAGTATAATTAAATGTCTGAGATGTGCATGTAAAATATATATATATATATATTGGTTTTTTACAAGGTCAAATTTTACGAGACGACGAGTAGGACGATGATGACGCGTGCTTATGGCTTATAGCACACGGTCGATCGTTGACTGTAACCCTGTGATACACTTCAAAATCTCTATGAACACTGTAATCGTACGTGTATATAGGCAATAGCATAACGGATATATATATAGAGAGAGAGAGAGAATATGTATACGTTTATGTATGTGTTGTATGTGGGAGGATATAGATGAGTAGATGTATACATAGATGTTTAGTACGTGTATATAGAAGACTACGTTCCCTTTACGGACAGTGAACAGAAACCAAGAGAGAGAAATGAGATACAGTCAACCATTACGGTTCCACGAATACCCGATTGCATACTAAAATTTGCCGTTTGCTTGCTGTAATTGTTCATACTATAGATCTGACTAGAAGCTTATTTTATCTTCTATCATTTACGTATACTTTTTCTTTTTTATTTTCACTTTAACTTTTTCTTTCATTCATAAATTCAATCTCGAGATCGGATACATTTATATGATTATTATTATTATTATTATTATTTTTGTGTTATGTATTTATTATAAATGAGAAATAACGTTTATACACGAAGTGTATAATTTTGTAATAATCTAATTTGTAATTTTAAATATTCATTACTTTTTAACCCCCGAGTTTGTTTTTTGTTCAGATTCGTAATTTAGCTTTAATAGTTTTACAAGTTAATTTTTTTAACAGTTTTTTTAACAAACTGTCGAGAACAAAAATTATCCTAGAAATTCTTGAAACGTTTTTTTTAAAATGACCTACAAACTTTTGGTCCACATAGTAAGAAAAAAAAGAATGTTGAGAAAATTCATTTTGTTTTAAGTTTTCCTTTT
>NW_025113151.1:7941137-8012162 GCF_010416935.1 Polistes fuscatus | reverse complement strand
TATACGAGCTTGACTTTCTTCAATCGGATTTGTCGAGTGGCTATTTAATGAATTCGAACGGAAACATACGATTTATCCTTTATTTTTTCCTTTACTTTTTTTTATTTTTTATTATTATTATTATTTTCATCGATAATAAGTAACACGTGTAACTTTGAAATTCACATCGCGTAATAAATAAAAAAAAATGGGAAAATAAACATCTTTTTCTTCTCTTTGTTTTTTTAAACGAATCTCGGTAAGAATATTGTTTTAATTATTTCACCTTAAAAACGATATTTCAGGGGATTCCACTTTTCTTTACATAATATTTTACACCTCCCAATTCTCATTATTATATAAAATTTTATCCTATCTATATAATCGGTAAGAATATTAATTAGAAGTCAAATAAAAAGAATATATATATATATAATAATTAATATTTATATTATATATATTAAATATATATTTATGTATTAAGTTATCCAATAAGTTCAAGCGGATTTTGTTATTAATTTATTTATAAACTAAAACCGTAAGTACGAAACTTATTGGTCAAACTTAATTAATTAAATTTAATAATTCTATGTTTTAGTTATATATTAAATGTATATAAAACCTATAGATAATATTAATATAAATAAACGTGATTTTTAAATATATTTGTGCTTGTGTGACAATTATGGTGACCGACATTAATTGATTAATACAATTAACAATCAAACGATAAATGCAGGTTTGTGCTCTCTTGGAACAGTGAACAAAAAAAGAAAGGGGATCAAAAATTAATGACAAAAAAAGGGGGGGAGCAAGGGTAATTGTTTTTTGATTGTTTGAACGAAGATTTTAACAAGCTTTTTTTTCCATAAAATAAGATCTATTAATGTTTTAAAAAATTATTGGATCCTCTCGGTTGGGATTGAGTGACCTCGTGGAACGTTAACTTACCGAAGCGAGAGAGAAAAATCAAGCAAGTCAAAGCGAATGGAAATTTAACCCCGGCACAACCACTCATAATCTCATTTCACTAACTAACTGCATTTCTCCCCTATCGTTTGAAAACACCAAAAGGTAGCCAAGTTAAAACCCTCGTTTTCTCTCTAAACTTCTTCATTTATTTATCTTACATATATATATTTTATTTTTCTTTTTTCTTTATCTTTATTTTCTCCTTTTCTTTTTTTATTGCAATATTTATTTTAACACGTAACCAACCAAACTTCGTTTAATTTTTTCTGACACATATTTCTTTTATTTCTATTAATTAATTAATTTATTAATTTATTTAAAGCGTATCCTGGTCACTGCTTTTTAAGAAATAAAATGAGAAAAAAATGTCACTGTCCAATTTTCTTCATTATTTTAATTATCATTTGTTTTAATTTAAAACACGTCGAACTAAAACTTCTTCGTTTTTATTTAATATTCGTTTATATATTTTTCTCGAGTATTTTTAGATTTTTAATATTAATTAATTAATTCGTCTGTTTCATTAAAGCGTCTTGTTGCGGTCGCTAATTTAATTGAAATAAAATAAAATAAAATAAAAAATAGCGAGCACGCAGAAAAATATAATACGAAATATCAAATCGATCAACTCTCGAGAACAACTATTTCCCATCGCACACTAACTTATTCACCAATCAATTAAATAATCAAAATCGATTGGAGAGAGTAACTTGAGCAACACGAGCGAGCAATCGTTACAATGAAAATGATCAAATATTACCTTAACGAAGAAGTATTAAAACGAGAGGAGAAAAAAAGACGTGACCAGACGAGACTAATAAAAGACGAATAAGAAAATAAAAAAAAAACGAAAATAATCCGATTGACGCGAGAAAATAAATCAAACTTTCAAATGCAATCGATTACTTTAATAACGTCATTAATTTCATAATTCATTTCAACGCGAAAATAAATCGACGAATAAAAGATGAACAAAAAAAATGAAGAAGTAAAACGACAATCAACAACAACAACAAACTCCGGCGTCAATTAAATAAATCTCTCTCGATTATTATAACCTTCCACGAGGGGGATTTGGATTTATTATTCAAGGTACACGATAATATAATAATAATAATAATAATAATAATAATAATTGTACGATAATAAACACAACAAATCAAATACGTATTATTCGTGTGTATAAATTCTTTATGCATGTGTGAGATGCAACAGCAGCGTTTGTTTATATCTATCATTTCTTTTCCATTTTCCTTTTTGTTCTTTTTTCTAATCGCACCAGAGTGTATTAGAAAAAAGAACGTGGAGAGATACGTGAGAAATAAAAAAAAAAAAAGATTGTAAAAAAAATTAAAAGAAAGAAAGAAAAAAAAAATGAAAGAAACGAAACGTGTATCGAATATATATATTTGATATTAATAAATAATAATAATAATAATAATAGTAGTGTAATGTGTAAGATCGAAAGAATGTATAAAATCTACTCACGATTATGTGGCACGTTTTGGTGGTGCGGCAGGACTGTCGTCGTCGAGGGTTAGAAAAGCACGTCGGGTCCCCGTTAAAGAGACTTTCCAACCCCCACCCCCTAATCTCGAACCTCCCTCCTCCCCTTCGATTCACATCGCGCAGACGTGCTTTCCATCCCCTCTCTATACATTTACATATACACATGCCAATCTAGATATGACCGAAATGGACTATGCGTGTGTACACATATGCGATTGTATTTGTATCTTTTTATATATGTGTAAGTGTACACGTATAGGTACGCGTATGAGTATGTGTGCGCGCGTGTGCAAGTATTACAGGAATGTGTGAGGTGAGTGTGTACAAGTATCACGGGAATATGTGAGGTATGTATGTGCAAGTATTATGAGAATGTGTGTGTGTGAGCGTGTAAGGGAGAAAGAATGAGAAAGAGAGAGAAAGAGAATAGTGTTCGAATTTTCTCCTATCTGATAACGAGAGATACACCAAGGAAATGGATACCTACATAAGGTTTGGGATCGTATTGTAACGATACTAATGTTTATACTTAGAATAAATATACATAATATATCGATATATCATTTGCGTTTAAGTAATAAAAGAAATGAGGAAATTTCTATTCTGATTCATAAATGGATTTTCCTATACACTTTTTTTTTCTTTTTTTTTTTTAATATCATTTATATAATATTACGATCGACGTTTTATGAGCTTCAAAATCCCAGACCACTGACGTTAGCGGTATACGTGATATTATATTTAATTCAAAACGTCCGAGCTTTTATTTCGTGGAATGTACGTAAAACTATGAATGTATGAAAAAGATTTAAAAAAAAAAGAAAGAAAAAGGAACAAATGAAAATTGAAAGAAAAAAATTCTGTACAAAAAGAAAAAAAGAAAAAAAAGAGAGAAATAATAAAAAGGAAAAGAAAAAATAACGAAGACAGGGAGAAAATATCTGTTATCTCAAGAGTACGAGCATAGAGAGGTAAATGCAAACTTTCTGATGGAACGTGAAAAAATAACATCCCTTGGGATAGTCGTAAGAAAAAGTAGTAGTATCGCGGTTACTGCTCGTGAAACAAGAATAATATACTATCTTATTCACTCTCTCTCTCTCTTTTTTTTTTTTTACTTTCCACGCTGTTCCCTTCCTTCTATTTTTTCTTATTTACAATTATGCTTACACGTAAGATTTTTTTTGTAACAAATTAATTGTCAGACTCGCCGTTGCGATCAAATTTAACAACAACAAAATCCAACCTAATCAATTAATAATTTTCATTCGGTCGATTAGAATCGCAATAGAAATGGAAATAAATGATCAAACGATTCTATTGACAAATTAAAACGTATTTAACATCGTAAGAAATTGCACGAAATGTTCTTTTTTTTTTTTTAAGGGGAAAAACCTCCTTTAATACGATTAAAAATATAATAATTATTTGATCCTAATAATAATAATAATAATAAGATAATTTGTGAACGTTATATGATAAATGAAGAAACAATCTAACTTACGCGAGTTTGATAGAAAAAAAAATAAATGTTTCTAATAAATTGCACGCGAGAGAGATAGAAAGTTAGGCGAAACGGTGAGAGAGTTGGGAAAGGTAGGAGGGTTGGTTAAGGGGTGGTAGGGGTACATTGGCACTAATTACAAAGTTGCAACGATTCGAGGTCGGTCTTCGAGCCAGTTGCTCATGAATCTTTCACGCTCATTCAAGCTTCGTCCATTACACCGTGAAACGCTTCTCTCGACACCGAGTAAAAAACCATGGGGAAGGATAATAGACCAAGTGGAAAGAGAACGTACGAGGTAAGACAGGTCTCTCTTCGGAAGAACGAAGAAACGAGATAGTGGGAAAAAGATAGAGGAGAAATAAAAAAAAAAGAAACAAAAACAAAATTCAAGTATGTGGAAAGAAAAAAAAGAAAAAAAAAGGAAAAGAAAGAAAAATGAGAAAAAAGTTAATTCAAAGAGATGAGAAGAAGAAGAAAAATAAAAAAGAAAATAATTAATCGAAAAATGGAAAAGAAAATTAATATAAAGAGAAAAAAAGTGAACAAAAAAATAATAACATATTACAGATAAAAGTTTGCCGAAAGATTGAGGTAAATTACTAAAAAAAAAAAGAAAGGGTAAAAAGGGTCGCGAAAAAAAAAAAAACAATAAAAACTAATAAATAGCGGTAAGACGTATTTTACACCCCATACCCTCCCCCCTCGTTCCGCTTTTTCGTCGTCACCTTTTTTTAAAATGATCAAAAGAAAAAATTCATAAGAAAGAATACTATAAAGGGGGTGGGGGGGGAGGGCTGGATACGGGTTCTCGCGTAAAAATCTCGCCATCGAGAATATTCGATGACAAAGTAAAAAAATAAAAGGAAAATAATAAGGGGGAAGAAAAGAAAGAAAAAGAAGAAGAGGAGGAGGACGAAAAAAAAGGAGGAGGAAGATGAAGAAGAAGAAGAAGAAGAAGAAGAAGGGACGATGTTAGTTAGACGTAAAAAGGGATCGCCGACAGCTAACGATTGCTCTAGTAAGCTCATGGGGGATTTTAATAAAGGAAGGAGAACTTATTCATACCTGCGCTCATGGCGCAAGCGCCGGAAAGCCACCTGTAGCCCCAGCTTCCAATCAATACATCACACTGAGAAAGAGAGCCAGATGCAGACTGATGCGAGCGAGCGAATGAGCGAATGAGAGAGCGAGAGAGAGAGAGAAAAATATAAAACTAGATCGTGGCTACACAGCTACCAGGTAGCAATGGGTATATAACTGGAGCACACCGACCTGCTAACCAAACCAGAAATCGCCTGTTGCTGCTTCTCTTATTACTACTTGCTGCTCCTACCTACTCCATTGCTTGCTTGCTTGCTTGCTTGCTTGCTTGCTTGGCTGTTGCTTCTTTTACTGCAATTATTATTACCATTATTGGTCATAATATTTCCTTGTATCTGAAATATAATAAAAAATTACACGACAATTTTAATTATGCGAATACAAGTTTATACATTACACTATTTGTATCTAATATTTTTGTACAATTTTATATATTATATTTTTTGTATCTAATATTTTTGTATTTTTAATACAAATATTCATTTTTTTTTTTTATATTAACGTTATTAAACTGCTTTGACAATTCTGTATTGATAAAGTAAACGATATTATGTGAATACAAGTTTATACGTTACAATTTTGTTGTTTCTAATTCGTATTTTTAACATAAATATTCATTTTTCTTCATTAACGTTATAAACTTCCTTGACAACTCTATATTAATAAAGTAAACGATAATAATTATGCGATATAAGATTTTTTAAACATTTCTTTTTTTCTTAAACAATTGACCAGGACATTATTTATTACTTTTTGAACGTGCTTATTAATTTTTCTTCTCTTTCTTGTCGTCGTCGTTTGTTGTTGTTGTTGTTGTTCTTCTTCTTCTTCTTCTTTTATTATCGAATTTACATAAAATATTGATGTCGTCGTTAATATCTTTTAAAACTTGTTTTTTACTTTTTTCGCTTTTTCTTCACCTCGAACTTGCTCGCGCAAAAATTAATATTCTATTCGCGCGCGTCGCGAACGCGTTTCTTTTATTTTTCTTCCCTTTGTCGAATTTACACCACGATTAAATTTCGATCTTAAACATATTTTTCATTCAAAACAAAACAACCATAAATGCAACGTATGATGCGTACACGCACGCACGATGAAATTCGAGAAACGAACGAATGGAAAAATATTGAAAAAAGGAAAGCAACAAAAAAAGAAAAAAGAGACAATAAAATAAACAATGCGTTTTGATTAAGCCAATTCGTAGATTAATCGATTTATCGTGAAAAATTCCAACAACAACATTTTTCGACGGTGCTATGTAATAATGGGGATTACCAGTCCATCAATATTGATACGGATGCACCATACGGGGTGAGAAAAGGGGGTAGGGGGTTCAAAAAAAAAAGAAGAGGTAACAAAAGAAAAAAAAAGTAAAACCAAAATAATTTTTAAAACGCAATACGCTCGGGTCGTTTGGATTATCTTTTCGTAATAGGTTTTTTTTTTCTTTTTTTTGAGAGAGAGAGGGAAGGATTCTTTTTCGTTTCTTTCTTTTTTTTTTTCGTCCTGTAAATTTTATTTTCATTACATACGTAGACATGCATTATTCTTCGAAGCGGATTTAATGAGCGAACGAAAGGAAAAGAAAGAAAGAAAAAGAGAAAATAAATAAAAGATAACGAAGAAGGGTAAGTTAGAAAGAGATAAAAAAAAAATAAAAGAGAAAGAGAAAGAGAGAGAGAGAGAGAAAGAAAATATGAGCAACTTGGGAAAAACTCGTTGCTCATTACCAAGTTAATTTTGTAAAATGCAAGTTCCGCTGTTACGTGCGTTATCTTAAGACCTACGAAATATGACTAGATTTTTTTCAAACGTTCGCAATTTTAGTTTTCCCTATGGATTATTATACATTAATAATATAATATAACTATAGATATTAATAATAATTAGATTACTTATCTATCGATCGCGTAAGATCATCATATTTTATTAAAACACGTAGAAAGCCGAAACTTGTAACGTTAATAATTCTATGATACACGAAAATTCTTTCTAAACTAATTCACAATCAATTCAACTATTTCGACTACACGAATATGAACATAATCTAATCTATTTGAAAATTAAAATTATAATTCTATTAATTTGAAGAATTTTTTTTCTATCCTTTTTCCTATACACTTATGTATAATAAATCAAACACAAATATGTTTATATTGAATTATTTTACAAATTCAAACTAAATATATATATATATGTTTTATATTATAAAAATTATTATTATTATTTTTTTCATTTTATTTCTACATTTGTCATAATCGACACATATTGTAATGCTACGATAATTAATTTATTCTACAAATAACTAATATTAATATATCCAAATTGTATTTTTTTATTGTATTATTTTTTAAAAAAGATACCCCACATGTATACACATTAAATTGTTCGGAAAGTAATCTCGTTTTTCGCGTATCCAACTATACTTTAAAACTCAAAATCATTTAACATTCTAACAGCAGAAATATCAAACGTTATTTAAAACCTTTTTGTGTTTTTTGACAACGCATCAGAAATGGTAAATCAAAGTCAGCATTTTCGATATATTTTGCTTAATAAAATCTAAATAAATATCGTAATCATAAAAATTATCATATTAAACCCGAATGGTGAACGACAGTAACTACTCCAGTGCAAAGTATTAATACCCATTAAAATAAGAATAATACAAAATACATTTATTTAAAAAATTATATTATATACTTCGAATAAACATAACTGACCAGAAATATAAAAACAAATGTATCGTTGGTTTAAACAATCCAAAATATTAATAAAACATATTAGAACGTTCGACATACCTTAAATAATTGTTAATTAATCAAAAAATATGTATATGTAGTGCAGAAGCACGTAGTATAAATTTAACGTACCGTCCCCTTCGAAATCCATCGTTGAAATGAGACGTTGTCCTCTACGATAGTACTTTTATTGATTGTTGTTTCTATGACTTTCCGAAAAAGAAAATTCTATTTATTACGAATATTATTCCCGTATACACATGCGGAACGTTCGGAAAGTCATATAAACAACATTTAACGAAAGAACTTTCATAGAGGACAACGTCTCATTTCAACGATCGATTTCGAAGGAGACGGTACATAGATCATATATTCCGATCTTTTAGACAACAATAGACGCTTGCATCGATTAATTAACAATTATTATAATGCACTAATGCACTTTTCTTATATTGCAGCAAAATTTTACCCTCGAAGTCACCACTGCGCAGGAGCATTAAAATAATTACATAAAATAGATCAAAATACGAAAATCACACGGTATATAATCTTAAATTTTATTGATTAGGTGTATTATTCACTTTATACACATGCGTAACATTCGGAAAGTCATAGAAACAATATTTAATAAAAGAACTTTCATTGATGACAACGTGCCAGTCTGAAGGTGAATTTCGAGGAGGACGGTGCTCCGAACATATACCCAGTGCTTCTAAATTACAATACACATTTTTTTCGATTATTTAACAATTATTTTAATACTCTACTGTACTCTACTTATATTTAAGATTGTTTAAACACATATATATTGATTTAAGCATTATATATCTATTAACGTACTTTGAATAGTATTTAATTTCAATCTTATGTTTTATTAGATGAAAATTTGATCCTCGAAGTCATTACTGCGCAGGAGCATTAAAATAATTACATAAAATAGATAAAAATACGAAAATCACACGGTATATACTCTTAAATTTTATTGATTAGGTGTATTATTCCCTTTATACACATGTGCAACGTTCGGAAAGTCATAGAAACAATATTTAATAAAAGAACTTTCATTGATGACAACGTGCCAGTCTGAAGGTGAATTTCGAGGAGGACGGTGCTCCGAACATATACCCAGTGCTTCTAAATTACAATACACATTTTTTTCGATTATTTAACAATTATTTTAATACTCTACTGTGCTGTACTTATATTTAAGATTGTTTAAACACATATATATTGATTTAAACATTATATATCTATTAACGTACTTTGAATAGTAATTAATTTCAATCTTATGTTTTATTAGATGAAAATTTGATCCTCGAAGTCATTACTGCGCAGGAACGTTAAAACAAATGTACATTAGTTCAATCGTTTTACTTAAGTCGTCTAAGAAATTTCATTCGAAAAATTAAATGTTGTTTACTTAAACAAATTTATTTATTTAACACAATAATATATATATATATATATATATTAAAATTATTTTTCGATTATTTTTATTTAACAGATGCATCCTCTCCCCAATCCTCCTCTCTCTTCTTACGTTTAGATAATAAAATGTTAATTATAAAATAAAATGATATATTTACACATTTTGTAGAAAACGTAAAAAATATTTTCTAATTTTTATTCGTTCTCCTGTTGGAGTAAAAGTTTTCTCGTTATTTCTCGGGCATTCGAGTCACTCGAGAAACGACAAACGATCCAATGGCATTTCGTAATGGGATTGCACATAAGGCTTATCTCGATTACTATTGCTAAAACCTATTCGATCGGGTTTCTACAATTTACGATAATAACGAATAGAAAATATTTCCTATTTTTCTCATGTTCCGAATGAGATATATTCAGTGGTAATAGAAAATAAATAAAAAAAAAAAATAAAAAAATTACTACGTTTTGTAATTTCCATCTCGAGTATTATAAAAATAAAATCGAATCAAATCGAGGGATTGACAATCCTTTTTTTTTCATTTTTTAGATACATAGGTGTATCGAAGATTAAAAATTAGAATTATCACTAACGTTAAACTAAATACATTATTTATTGAAAAATGATGCATCCTATATTCAAACATTATCCAATATTAAAACAAATACATTAATCTATAATTTCTTTAGAAAATTTAACTATAATAGTTCCATCTTTTTCAAAGTAAAACACTCGATAGAAGATCTCGTAAATAACAAATTTCCATAACGTTATTTATAACTCATCATTTACTAAAAATATTCAATGCAAAATCTGAAAATGTCGCAATGCTAAAGCAAACATATTGTTGCATTATTACCATGAAAACCTCGTTGTATTCATTGCATCTCTTTCAAAATAAAAATTCCGATAAAATCTTATTCAATGTTAAAAATATACAAAACATAAATTACCTTAACGTTACACATTAAACCCATCCATTTATTGAAAATATTACAAAACACAAATTGCAAATATTTCTTCGGAATAAATATAAATACATTAATCAACGATTCCCCCCTTCACCACCACCACCCAAAAACTTAACTATACCTCGTTCGCAATACATTTTTCGATAAAATCTTGCACAATCGAAAATAACGGATTAACGAAACATTACTTTAAAAGCAATTATTCTTTGAAAATATGAAACATTAAATATCCGATATTTCTTCGTAACAAACGTAAATACATTAATCAACGATTTACCCGTAAAACCTAATTACATCTAGATTCGTAATCAATTTTACGATAGAAGAGAGAATCCATACGCAATCGAAAAACAACGGATTATCCAAAACATTACATTCAATCTAATCGTTTACTTGTAATTTACGGAATACGTTCAAATATAGACAGTTTTGCGATTGTTGCAAAAAATAAAAAAATAAAAAAGGGATTACGTTAATCGACGATTTTCGAAAGAAAAAATTTGATACGATATGTTACACGATAGTATATACACACATACACACATATACATATATATATGTGTATGTGCGTCTGTGCATTAGTTAAGACAAAATAGATCTCTTTGGATTACATCAAAAGCGATATTATGCTTAGATATATAACATCTATGGTAAGGAGATGCATTGCTAACCACATTAATATCGGTTTACAGAAGCAATTGTGCATGCTACGCCGTCGTACCTTGCTACTTGATAACGGGACAAGGGTCTATCTAAATATAACATTCGAGCAAGGGCTCGTGTATCGGGGCGAACCTGGGTAATATCGATTTTCTTCTCCTCGACGAGAGGAAAATGTGTTTCATCGTATTCGTACTCTACCGCGAGTTAGTTTCTATGATATGTATGCATGCAGGCAGCACCGCATCTCCCATCGAAAAAGAAGGAAAGGACGAACAAAACTCTATGTTGGAAATCCTTTACCTTACCATTTTTCCACCCCCCCTCCCCCGCCTCCCCCCAAACTCCCCTCCTCGCATCTTTCCAATCCTTTTAACAGCTTTGTTACTTACCCAAACAGTTATCCACCGTGGATAACTACCACTACTCTACTACGATATATTCTATAATACCTACAAACGGAATGCCTAGATACATTTTCGTTTTCTTTCACGTGAAAAAATTTGACACCGACTTTAACGCCAATCGATTTTATATTTCACGCACCACTCGTAAGTTTGTTGTTTCGATATTTAAGAAATTTACTCTAACGTTTCTATTTAACTGTTGGAAGGTAAAAAAAAAACTGTATTATCTGAATCGTACGGTAATATACAATATTTTTTTGGATAGTTGTTATATTATATCTTTCGAAGAAATATTTTATTGTTATTAAATATTTTTTAGTTCTCTTTTGATTTTCCTTTTTTTTCTTAATATAATTTATTAATTTATTCGTCGATTTGTATCTTTATATTGAAATAAATCGATAAATTGTTCTTTTTTTTTTTTTAATTATATTTTTGCATCTGTAATCTTATTACTCGATATAATTTGTTATAGTTTTATTAAAAATTGAAGAAAATGATGCATCTTTAGAATAAAGGATTATTCGTATTAAAAATGAAATAGAGAGATGATCTACACGCGAATGAATTTCATCCGAATATAATCAATAATTCGAAGAATCCATAATTCTCTAATCGTTCATTTAAACGACGTTCGATTATCGTCAAACGTGACCGATTAAATAGAAACTAAGAAAGAAAATTATTAGAAAAATAATATCCATTATCTTGTTAATGTTATTATATAAATTCTTTTTGCATATATACATATTTTATATAAATAGATACAACAACAACAAAAAAAAAAGAAAAGAAATGAATGAAAATTATATACAAAAGAAAGAATTTATTCTTAATAGAAAAAAAAATAGATCGTTCAAATAATCGTGGATTTTTCTAATCACGCGTTGGAATGACGTAAAACTGACCGACGATTGAGATAAATCTTAGAAAGGATAGAAAAAGACAAAATCTGAATAATATAATATGATTCCAAAGAAAATTATGAAATAAAGAAAGAAAGAGAAAGAGAGAGAGAGAAAGAGAGAGATGGATAGATAAATTAATCGTTCGTGTGAAAATAATCGAAGAAATAACAGACGTGTCGTTTAGAATTTCGTGAAATTTTCGTATAATCGTTTTTGTAAAAACGGGAAAGGGCAACGAGTTCGAACGAAAACCACGCGATAACGTCACGAAGTCGTTGAGAATTTATACGAGTACGTCAACGGTTTAAACGTTTGCGTATAACACACACACACATATATATATGTATATATATATATGTATATGTGTATATGTAATCTGTAAAAGAAAGATAGAGAGATAGAAGGTACGCCTACGTTTTCACCAAATTTTCATCCTATTTATTTTATCTCTCTCTATTTTATCTATTTTTCCATTTACTTTATATATCGCGTGCATCTAACTAGTTGTATATATATATATAATTTTTTTTGTTCTAATACACGAAGATCGAAGAAAATAATTTTTTATTAATCAATTTTTTTATCCAAACATTTACGTCTATGCATAATAATAAGCATGTGTTTTTTTTTATTGTCGTTGTGGGTGTGTGGTTGTATGTTTATAGACAGACACGTGAATGTAACTATAGTAGAATAGAAAATTTGCAACTCGTTAAAAATCTGATGAGAATTTCGTTGCGTAATTCTAAACGGTAATCCTCGACGCAAGTTTCATGCTCTCGCTAATGACGATCTCGCGACTTTTGGAAAACTACGACTATTATATAAAACCTCTTATCTACTCTCTATTTACGCAAATACTTCACGCCCGACGTAAGAAAAACGCAGCTTGTGCCTTTTAACGACGTCAAAATAGTATTTTAATGATGTTAAAATATCGTTTTGTAGATAAGAACTAACAAGATGTTTAAATTGATCTTGTTCTTCTATAAATTTTCAAAAGTAAAAAACAAAACCCAAAATTAGTGTATACATATATGAAAAAAAAATATTGTATAAAAACAAACGCATATAAAATTGTAATATAATTGTAATATAATTGTAATAATAATTTAATTCACCCTTACGTGAAAACCGTTTTTATTTTTGGAAGAAAAATTGAAATTTTGTTTTTTGTTGAAGCTCAAAACTTTTCAACCCAACCGGAATTATTTCTCACTATAAAATATAACATTGTTCAATTTTTAATACAAATATGTAACTGCATGCATATAGAAAAATATCGTACACAGGTATATATGTATGTATGTATGTATGAAATAATAAAAATTGTTTGATTATATCGGTGATCTTAGGAAAAGCGATAGAAAATTGCATCTTTCAAACGATAGATAAATTTCCCAGGAGAACCTATTGTAGTAGTATTTCTTTTTCTATCAAAGAGACAATGTTTACCAATATGTCGGAATTATTTGTTTTCTAACGATGAAAATAAAAATTATTGCATTAACGACAAATAGAATCTCTTATCGTTTTCAATGGACTCATTGGTAAATTGTGTAAATAGATTAGATAATATTTTTCTTTTTTAATTTAACCTATGACTTACAATTAGAATATCAAAATGATAACTAAATGACACTTACACATTTTTTTATATAAATATATTATCTATACTCTTTCTATTAAAATAAAATAAAATAAAATAAAATAAAATAAATCAACGTATGGAACTCGAGTGAACAACAAATTTACAGAAGAAAAGAAACAAATAAAAATAAAAATTACACGATATACGATTTATTAATATACAACGGAATATAAAACGTAAAAAATATGTATTATCTAATAATCTTCTTAAATTAAAGTAGAGACAAAAGAACAACAATTCTAATTTATCGAGATAATTTATTCGCAGAAAATAATAATACAAAAATATTAAAATAATAGTAATAAGAAAAAATGAAAAACATAATAATAATAATAATAATAATAATAATAATAATAATAATAATAATAATGAAGGTTTCGGGGAAAAAAGGTAGGTAGTTAAAAACGTGTATATAACTAAATACATGTACATACAACTTATATATATATATAATATATGTATAGAACGATTGCCTTTTATAAACGCAGTAGAAAATCGACCGAAGTTTACGTTGCATGCAGGAATTAACTCTCCTCGAGGAAGGAGATCGCATCTTTCACGAACGTTGTTGGTCTATCTCACGTGATATTGTTCTATAATGTCGTACTAGACGTAATACTACGTAACGATCGCTACGTAACGATAGTTCCAACTGAACAAAAACGAGAGTCGGATTGATCGTATTCATTTTCTCTCTCTCTCTCTTCGTTATTATATTATGCATTCGTGAATAAAGGGTGGGCGGCCTCAAGTTCTTAAGTAATTTGACAAATAAATTGCAGTTAGTGAAAAAATTGTCGTGCGAAAAGCTCCTGCCGATTTATCAACTGCCATTTATTTATATATATTGTATTTAAATTAACAAATTATATATATATTAAATATTAAAATCATTTTATTTATTATTTAATAGGATGAAAAGGAAAAGTTTTGGAGTCTATTTTTATTTTCCAAATGTTTTTAAATTATTTTGATAAATAGAAACGTGTTCGAAACTTTTCGACTCCGACTATGTGCTTATTCATTCTCTTCTAATGATTAAGATTTATTTTTAAATATATTTATATATTTAAAGTAAAAACTTTTGGCCCACCCTATACTTGTATAGTCGAATAGAAAGAAACGAGAATGAAAGAGAGAGAGAGAGAGACAAGTTTATCCTTCGAATTGCATGATAACGCGATAAGAAGTAATTTTTTTTCTTATATGTATACATAGGTATTTCATTTTTTGTACGTCACGTGTCGAATAACTAATGAAACTCGAGTAGGAAAAATAAAACTACTAGATATGCTGTTATATTACCTTGTATAACATCGTATAAATAAATAAATAAATAAATAAATAAATATAATTTACAATCATTATCAATTCTCAATAAAAAGAACTATTATCTTTGTTTCATTGAATGACATTATTTTAATCTAAAAAGAAAAGGACAACAAAAAAATTCGAAAGAAGAAAAAAAGGGAAATAAATTAATCTCGTATAATTAGAAATAGCACACACACACACACATATGAAAATATTACGTGGCGATTATTTTCCCGCGGAGTCACTGCTTATCGGTCCCGTTGTTTTTTTTCGATTTGTCTAATCTTTCTACATATGTAACAAACTAATATACAGAGATAACGCACATTGTTTGGAGACATCACGTCGATGAACATCGATTGACGCACATGAGACAATTTTTTTTTTCTTTTTCTTTTCTTTTTTTTTTGTTTTCTTTCTAAACCTACACATGTATATTTTTACGTATTCATACATATTTTATTTACTAAAAAGTAAATTGCTTATTGTATGATATATGAACGAGATTAATATGCTATAATATTTTTGTTCAATAATTTAAAATATTTATAAATTGTTATATATAACGCGTATTTAAAAGAATCAATTGAAATATTAATCAATATATTTTCTACTATATTTTGTAAATTTAATTGAAATATGTAATAATGACATTTTCAAAATTTTCTCAACTTCCCAAATCGTGAAATAATTTAACAATTTTTCAATATTATTTATCTTATGACGTTAGTCTCTTTACTAGTCAAATTTATATTGAACACATACTACCACCTACCCTCTATATTTACCTACGGAGGAAAGAAGTCACATCGGTGACTAACCAAATTGCCGTAACGATTTTAATCGGAACTCGCGAGATATTTTTAGACGTCAATGACACCCCATTTTACCGCATTCCATTCAAAATAAACTATAATAATAATAATATGAGACACACACGCACACACACACACACTTTCTCTATCTTTCTAATTGTAAGTATCGATAGACAACTCGTTATTATCTATTAATATTATCAATATATCAACACAGATGTTTATTATATATACATCGAGTGTATCAAAAACGTGCGTTTAGATAATTTCTAATCGATATTAGATATATAATTTATTGACTTATATTTAACTTATTAAATAAATTAAATGAATTATAAATATATATATATATATATATATGTGCGTGTATGTTTCTAATCAATGTAAACAAAATTCTTGATATAATATTTTTATAACATTCTATAACGTTTGCTTTAACGTTCTATGAATCTTTATACAAGTTTACACGATTTCTAATAAATATTATATCTAATTTATTCGTTAAACGTCTCTCTCTCTCTCTCTAATACACCTACACATTCGGAAAACTATTAATAAACTTAAAACGTATTTAGACTAATTCTAATAAATATTATACCTAATTTATAAAATAATCATCTCTCTAATACACCTACACTTTTAGCAAAAGTATTAATAAACTTAACATGTGTTTAGTCGATATATAATAAATGTTATACCTAATCCATCCAATAAATATCTTTCTAATTTACCTAAACTATACGCTAAAGATAAATTTAGCATTTATATGACATTTCAATTGAATGAAAATATTGCTAATGAATTTCAAAGAAAAAATCTATTAAAATAAAACGAACAAATTGTACACATTTATATACACACACACACACACACACTTCATACACGCATACGTAATATTAAAAGCGAATTTAATCGGATCTATTAAATCGATTAGTCGATCGAGTGCGCATAACGCATATGCACACATTCGCATGGACAATCGTTAAAATATCGACGAAGGATTATCATCTAATCGGCTTAACGATAACGGCTTTAAGTTCGTCATACGCCGACGCATTTCGTTCAAATGTCAATAAAGAGTGGCACCGGTGCTTCCGCATATTCCATCCCAGCCACTCATAAATCACTCAAAAGTCGCAAACAGCGTAAGTTCGAAAATATTTTCGCGGCTAACTTCTATCTTTCTCTCTCCTTCCCACACACGCATATTTTAACTTCTCTTCTTCTTTCTCTCTTTCTCTCTCTCTTTTTACTTACTCACTTACTCACTCATTCACTCATTCACTCACCCTGATTTCTCTTTCTTACTCTTACGACTTATCGTAAGAGTTTTGTAAAGATAGTAAAGAATGAATAATTAATACTCGAAACAAGTTTACCCTCTATAACCTAATTCTACTTTCTTAAGTCTAAATAAAAGTCTATCTATATATAATTACAGTTATCCTTATTTAGTATACTATTATATTCGATTTGGTCAATAGTATTACTTACTAAAACGATCAATTATTTATTGCACAATAGTATATATAAATATAAATATCTATATATATATTAGATTGTTACATAAATATTATATAATACGCATCGTTAAATAATTTATAGACAATATACTATAATACAATAAGTATTATTACGTATACCCCACAATGCTATTTATTTTTTATATTTATTCTTTTGTTATTTTAATTCATTTATTTATATATATAGTATTAATAGTATATATTCTAATATTACTTATTGTATAATATAAAATACTATATATTTGCTATACCATATTATGTTACACTGTATATATTATAGTATACTGTATTATTATATAAATATCATATGAACTGTTTACAACGAAAGTGATGTAAGTCAATTTTTGAAAAAAAAAAAGAGACATAAGAAAACACCTAACTTCGATGTTTCATTTATAATTCATAAAAGTTATATGTTTTCTCGTATTTTTTTGTTGTTTTTTTTTCCTTTCAAAATTAAACTTATAAACAACATTCATAATAAACAAATGAAACACAATAAAAATATACCTATGCGAATACGTAACACGTATTAAAAATTAAATTCAAATGACGTTGGAGTTAAAAAAGGGTTGAAGGGTGCGAAGGGATAAGGAAACGAAGGTAACACCGAGTTATGCTCGTCTTTTTACATCTTAATGCCGATAAAATGTGTTTCGAAACACGAGGGCCAACGAGGGGATATAAGAGGAGGAAAGGAAGAGAGATGGAGAGTGAGAGAAACAGAGAGGGAGAGAGAGAGAGAGAGAGGATCCTGGTGGGGCCCGGGATTGACGTCAGTCAATGACGTCAAACAGGACCGTGCCAAAAGTGTCCAGGACCCACGCCCAATCTCTTACATTCTCACCTATTTCTCGTCCTACCTTTTTTTATCTAACTTTACCCTTCTACCTCTCTCTCTCTCTCTCTCATCCTCTGTTATTCCATCTCTTTCTTTCTCGTAGATCACGCGCATGCCCACTCATCAAAATTTTCTCGTCGATTTCTCATCTAGCGCGAAATATTCAGAGAGTGTTTCGAATATACGTGTTATTTATATAATATATAATGAATGAAATATTTTTTATAGGGATAAATCATACGATTTTGTTATGTCTATCTAAAAATTACATTTCTTATAAACAATTATATATATATATATATATATATATATACATATGAACAATATATACATGTGAAATTTTTATTTTAAATAACACTAATTTGGCTATTTTAAATTTAATATTATTATTTTGAAATATATTATTAATTGATATATAAAAAAAAAACTATTCAAATGCAAATAAAATAATTATTTTCTTTTTCTATACAAAATATACCCTTAATGAATTGAAAAGTTTTCAAACTAACATGGTTAACAATTTTTTGTTTCTATGCGATTTATAACAAAAAATGAGAAAATAAAAGTCCTCTTTTTTTTTGTCGTGGCTCAAAACTTTTCAATCCACTCTCTTAGATACTACGATATAAAAACATCTATTACGTTAGGAAAAAGTTAGTAATTGAACGTTAAATCGAGGTCCTCTTATCAAGTAATTACAAGTTGTTAAGACTAATTAACAAGCGTTCGATAACCGATGTGTGTGTGATTAATGGAATTATCTAATTTTCGATCTAATTGTTCTCTATCTATTCTATCTATCTCTAAGTTTAAAAGGTCACGAATAAAAATGTCAATGTTAATGTAAAATTATATTTCCTAAGAATTTAGTAAATTTGATCGGTTTTTCTTTTTTTCTTATTTTTTGTATTTCCTCTAAATGTTTTTCCTCAAACTATATATTTATATATATATATAAACGATATCTTTATATATTTTATTATAAGTATGCAAGTAAAATAAGTATTTAATTATATTTAAATTACGATAATTCTAAGAATAATTTCTCCTTCCTGAATTTTATTTTAATTAAGGATGTATATCATCTTGTGCGATTGCCGAAACTTACATATTTACCTATTTACCTACGTATGCACATACGCATCTATGAGTAATACATACTTACGTATTGAGGTACGTACATATACATATATATATATATATGTATATACGTATTTATACATATACTCAGATATGTATGTACAGTATCGAACAAAAGTATTGGCACAAATTATATTTTTTATTCATATTTTCTTGATAATATAAAAAAAATAAACAAATGATTATAATTTTGTCACCTTTGGTGTGACGTATGAGTTCAAAGGGTTATTTTAATATTTAATTAAATAAAAAGCTTTGCAACCCATCCGCGTATTAAAAAAAAATAATCTAGAGAGACATAATTTAAAAAAAAAAGAAAAAGAATTTTTGTACAAATTAACACAAGATGTTAGGGTAGGTAAAATTACTTACAAGACAATACTTTTGTTCAGCACTGTATGCACGTATGTATGTATAAATGTTACCACGTGTATACATCGATTAGAGATACACAGGATGATGACGTTCGTATTAGACGTAATATCATCCAATCTTATTGTTAGAGTTATCTTCAAAAAGGTAAAAACACATAATTCCTTGACGATTTTTCCAATCGAACAAATTATATATTCCACAAAAAACATGACGTCTGTAGATTTCAAATAAAAAAACTAAAAAATACCCCTGAAGAGGGAAAAAATTCTAACGAGATCGTTACGCGTTTGAAATTAACTTTGTCCTACGAATAAAACATGCATATCTGTCTTACGTTTATAGAACAGCAATAAAACTCGTATAAATAGAATTATATAATAAAGACGAGCACAAATGGCCCGTTTACTGGTTTACGCTGATCTGCATGCATAGATACATTTATATTTCGTAATTCGACTAATATTTTCTCGCAAAATTGTATTTTCGCAAATTCGGATTTTCTAATATATTTCAAACGATTAAAATATAAATTTACACACTGACATTAATATGTTCATACATTCGATAGATATTTCTCGATGCTATAAACAAATAAAAATTAAGTTATCAATGCAATACATGAAATATGATCAGAAATTTACGTTTTTCGGTTTGTCTTACGCCATGAAATAATCACGGCGTAATCTGAAAATAAAATCAAGTTTAAATATCTAAATTAATTATATTAGACAAAATTTAAACTATACAAATAATCAAATAGCTTCTCAAAAGTTGCTTTACTGAACTAAAAATTACTTTATTAACAACACAAAATAAAATTTCATATCTTTAAACGAAAAACAAAATATTCTAATTCCATTAACAAACAAATATTAATTTTATATTTTCTGTTTTAATTTTCTCAGTAAAACGACTTTGAAGAAAGCCTGTATACGTCATACTATTTACAAGTATTTGATTCATCGTTAAATTAATTAAGGACAAGGTAAAATATGTTTCATACCCATGTATATGTGTGTGTATACTTACATATATATGACGATAGTCCATCGTAGAGAAACCATGAAGAGAGACATGCTTGCTAACGAAGAAAAAAAAAAAGGAAAAGACAGATGAAAAAGAAAGAGAGAAAGAAAGAAAGAAAGAAAGAAAGAAATGTTCAGCGAGGATAAAAGCGAATCGTTTCGTGCGTAAATCGTTTGGAACGAAGGCCATTATATGCCATTAAAAACGTCACAACTCAGCCACAAATACGAGACTCGGTTGACGTCAATTTTTCGAAAGAAAAGATCGACACTCGTCCAATAAATCATATGTTACGATTTTCATTAAACATTTAAATAGAACATTTAATTGATGTACACTTAACAATAAGTAACAACAATGAGTCATTCAAAAATAATCATGTGCCGATAATTTGAAAAGCGAACTACATATCTATGTATATAAAACAACGTGTAGAATTTATTTTCCCCAATTTACTTTTTAATATAAATAATTTTAATCCAAACAAACAAATTTATTTAGTCCACTTTTTTAATTGTCAGCACAATTATCATCACACATCGTCTTGTACAAATTCAAATATTTAAACGATCGATATAATATCGAAGTAAGAATCGAGATATCGCGTTACCAATTTCATCTAACAATAAGATTGAGATAACAGTGCAAAGAAAGAAAAAAAAGGAAAGCATTGACGTTTAACATTGACGTAGTTTCGCACCTCATGGAAGATTTACGATCGATAAGATAGCACGAATAAGAGATAACAAGATTTACCAACCGTTTGCATCTCTTGCAATTGTGTTTTTGCATTTTCATGATGACGCGTATTGTTAGCGACGTTCGACGAACTCGTTAAATGGCCCCCGTAGCGACGTTGAGAAGTTGGCTACGGAGTGAAGTTTACAACACCGTGAACTTAGCCTAAGATATATATCTCTATATACATTACACATACATACATCCCCATATATGCATTTACATTGGTTATATTCGCCCCAGTAAGATCGATTTCTCTAACATAACGCATACGCGCGCGCGCGCGCACACGTGTGTGTATAATTAATACAATTTACAGAGTTTAAACGTAAGAAAAAAAATATAATAAAATAAATGAATACCTACTATACAAGTATAATCGTAAAAATCTACGAGTCCTTAAAATATTAACTTTAACTCCCACGGAATGTTAGGTTATGGAAACGTAAGAATACTCGTTAAAAAGAGAAGAGACAAAAAAAGAAAAGAAATAATAGAACAAGGGGCTAAAAGAAAGAATGTGAATAATCGGATAGTGACGTGCGAAGAAGCACGTGTGCGAAGCTATTTGCTATTCAATTATACGAATGAACAATTACCGAGAGGAAGGGAAGAAGAAGACACATACATATATATATATATATGACTAACCTAAGAAGAGGAAGAAAAGAAGGAAGAATAAGACTTAAAAAAAGAAACAGTAGCAGCGGAGTAATAATAATAATAGTAGCAGTAGTAGTAATAGTAGTAGTTAGGTAGTAGCAGGTAGTAAGTAGTATAGAAGAACAAGAATACGAATAAGAAAAAAGGATGATGAAGAACGGCGGTGGTGGCACGTACAACGTACGTTGACGTCAATCGTCAAAGATAACGTATTATACGCGTGAACGGGACGATGCCTCGAGAAGGAATGAAGTGGGAGGGAGGATGCACGGTAAGAAGAAGTGGTGGTGCGGCGGTGGCGGCGACGATAGAGGGGGGGAAGAAGAAGAAGAAGAAGAAGAAGAAATAGGAGGAGTGGGGGAAACGCGTCGGCGGCATCGCTCGCTAAGAATGGCCGGGGCTTCGCGGGCGCGTAGAGTGAAGTACACATCCATACATACATACATATGTACATATACGATATCTACATGCATGCAGATGTGTTGGATGAAGCGTAGGGGTAGAAGAAGAGGAAGACAAAGAGAGAAGAGAAGGAGAAGGGTGACGAGTAAGAGGTGGTGGTGGTAGTGGTGGTGGTGGTGGTGATGGTTGGTTGATAGTAGTGGTGAGGAAAGGGGTAGCGGGCGTGAAAACTGTCGAGTGGGAGCGCCGAGTGCAGAGGGGTGGCAAGATGGCTGCCGGTCAGTCGGTATCGAACCGCCGTGCCGTCACGAGAGTAACGCGGACCGCGTGCGGTCACGGCACATCTCCGTGACCGACGAAGAGAATTTCTAAGAGAGAGAAGGAAAATAAAAAAGAAAGAGTGTTAAAGAAAGAAAGAGAAGAGTATAGGGATATCTAAAAAGATAGAGATATATAAAAAAGGGCGACGTCTCTACCGATGGCACTGTTCTCCCGGTACGACGTACCCCTCGAGGTCGACGATACCAACGTCTATTACAATACTTATCATCCTCATCCTAAAACAATTAACGACGTAAATCCTCATAGACTTGGATGGTCTCATTGACCGGCTTCTAAAGTAAGTTTTCTTTTTCTTTTCTTTTCTTTCCTTTCGTACGGACGTATTATTTTATTAACGTTGATCCGATGAGATTAGTTCACTTTTTCTTCTCTCTTCTTTTTTTTTTTTAAATGTAATTTGCGTTATTAAATTGTATATTAAATTTACTACCGCTTCTACTATTTCTTCTTCTTCTGCTTCTTCTTTCTTTCTTTCTTTCTTTTATTTGAAATACTTCAAATATTACTTGTTCTCTCTCATATTCTCGCCGATATATATCGTTATTGAAGACCGCCGACGTTTATCGATCGGCATAGGTCGATAGATACGTACGAGGGGTAGTCCTCGATCCATGACGTCACTCACGAATACTTGCCGTACTTGTTGCGGAGAGAGACACAACGTCTATCCGGCAAAGAGGAGAGCGCCGACCTTTCCACTCTCTTTCGTCCTAAAACACCAAAGACAAGGACGACAAAGAGGAAGGTACGGAAAGGGAAGGAGAGAAAGGGGTGGTCTCTCTTCTTCGATCTTTCTTTATTCCTTGCATCCCATGCACACTCCTATTGTCTAGTCTCTTAAACAATTTTCTTCCTTTCTTTCTTTCTTTTTTTTTTTTTTTTTATATTATACATAGCTGCAATAATATTTTTTATAAAACATTGGGTTGGCCAATAAGTTCGTACGATTTTTTTTGTTTTTATTTAAATATTACTTTTTACATTTAAATCATTTTTAAATCGTTACAAATAATATTTTAATAAATTTTTTTACGGGATGGCAATTTAGTTTTAATTAATTATACTCTTGAAAGAGAATTTGTTTTTTTTTTTTTTTTTTAAGCAACACGATTAAGAAATCGCGCACGAACGTATTGGCTAGAATATATATATATTTTATATTTCATGTAACATATCGATTTATTTTTAATTAATTATCGTTCTTCCGATCCCCCTACCACCCCCTTTCTTTCCCCTTCCTTTTGTATTTATACGACTCAATCGTAAACGATACGAGATAATATTATAAATATATATATATATATACGAAAAAAATAATCCTATATTCTTGGTTTTTTTCTTGTAACCTCCGACAGTTGATTTTACTTACTTACTGGGTGTATATACGTCAAAGGTCCATCTCCTGTTCGGTAGCACGTAATTTCGAGCTAACTCGAGAAGAGAGATATGTAGTACTTACGTGCGAAATAATAAAGGTGGGGGTGTCTCGGAAGTAGAGAAAAAGAAATAGAAACAGAGAGAGATAGAGATAGAGAGAGAGAGAAAGAAAGAAACCCGAACGACAAACGCGGTTTTATATATCTCCAGGCTATCCATGTTGTAAAAGTCGAGGAAGAATGTCTAGTCCATGAGATACTTATCTTCTCGACATTTCTTCATTTTTCTTTTTTTACTTCTATCTCTTTTTTTTTTTTGAATCACTTTCTCGACATAGATATACTTCCTTTTCCTCTACTTCAAGTTTCAAGATTCTTCTTCTTCGTTCTTTGCTCTTCTTCGTGCCAGTTCTTACTTGCACGTTTATGATCACCTTCCATTCTCATCTCGTTTGAATTCTTTTTTCTTTTCTTTTTCTTTTTCTTTCTTTCTTTTCTTTCCTCCGCGTTCTCATTCACAATGATCAGTTTTGAAAAGACTGCCACCGTCGATGTCATCTAACTGTAATGAGAAAGATAAAGAGTTTGTTACGTACCATTCCAGAGTTTGAACATTTTTTGAATAAATTGAAAGTTCCTTTATTTCAATGCATTTCTGTTTTATGAATGATTCTTTTTTTTTTTGTTCTGCGATATCTTTGTTGGTTTAATGCAATGAGAATTTTGTTATTATGATTCATTTTGGTAATTAGTCTTGTTTTTTATCTATGTTTTAGATCGCTAAGGAATAAAGGCTTAGGATTGACAGTATCCAAAATATTGTTCACTTGTAAACGGTAGAAAAATATTTGATAAAAATGGATACCGGAACTAGCCAAGGTAAAAAGCAAATCCGTGTGGGTTTCTATGATATAGAAGGAACTATCGGTAAAGGAAACTTTGCCGTAGTAAAATTAGCTAGGCATAGAATCACCAAAACAGAGGTACATATATTAGTTCCTATCGTTTCATTATTTTTAATAATTATTATTTACAAATTATGCAATAACTTGTATTTTTTATTTTAGGTGGCTATCAAGATAATCGATAAGACTCAACTAGATCCTACTAATCTAGAAAAAGTTTATAGGGAAGTTGAAATAATGAAACAACTAGAACATCCCCATATTGTTAAATTATATCAAGTTATGGAAACTAAAAATATGATATATATGGTAAGAAGAAATAGAAAATATATTCTATAATATAATATTTATATATCTTTAAGCCAATAATGTGTTTAATAAAATATAAAAACATATTTTCTATTTATTTAGGTATGTGAATATGCAAGTAAAGGAGAGATATTCGATTACATAGCACAATATGGAAGAATGGGAGAACCAAGAGCACGGGCAACATTTGCCCAAATCCTATCTGCAGTTGAATATTGCCATGCGACAGGCATAGCTCACAGAGATTTGAAGGCTGAAAATTTGCTCCTAGATGCTCAAATGAACGTTAAGATTGCTGATTTTGGTTTTAGCAATAGATTCGCACCTGGAGAGCGATTGAGTACATGGTGCGGAAGCCCTCCTTACGCTGCTCCAGAAGTATTTAGAGGAAAACATTACGCTGGTCCAGAAATTGATGTTTGGGTATGTATCTATTTCTTCTTCTTTTTATCTGAAATAAAAAAATTATATATTTATTAGATAATGTTCACTAAAAAAAAATAAGGAAAAAACGTAATTATATATATATATGTTTTTTAATAATTTTACAGAGCTTAGGCGTCGTGTTATATGTATTAGTATGTGGTGCACTGCCCTTTGATGGATCTACACTTCAATCTTTAAGAGATCGCGTGTTAAGCGGTAGATTTCGTATTCCATATTTCATGAGTACAGGTACATTATTATATTATATACGTGTACTTCAATTACTTACTACATTTTTTTTATAATCGATTTTAATCGCGATTTATATATGTATATATGTAACATTTTTTTCATTTTTATTCTCTCATAGATTGCGAGAGTCTTATACGTAAAATGCTAGTTTTGGAACCTGCAAAACGATACACAATTCCACAAATAAAAAGGCATCGTTGGATGGCAGGTTCAGCAGATACTGTTTGTTCTGCTATTATAACTAGATCATCTCCATCTATTCAAGAACCTAACGAACAAATACTTCGGCTTATGCATAGTTTAGGCATAGATATTACACGAACTAGACAGGTAAATTCTCAAAGATACAATTAATAAAATATATTATTATCATCTATTATTATTATTACTAATAATATTATTTTTCTTTTTCAACAGTCATTAGGAAATAGCAGTTACGATCATCACGCTGCTATTTATTTCTTATTACTTGAGAGATTGAAGCAACATCGTGTCACCAGTACGACGAATAATATTTGCTGGCCCACAGTTGCTAGATCAAAAGAAGATAAATTCAAGTCAAGGTATATTTCTAACTTTTTCTTAATTAAAAAAAACAAAGACATTAGTTTGTTTTTAATGCTGCTATTAGATAAAGAGAAAGAGAGAGAAGTCTACTTCCAATCCTGCCAGTCTCAAGAAAATCATGTATAAAATAGTACCCCATGTTTAATCCTTTAATTTTTATTTCCAGCTATAGCTTAGTGGGACGTTGATCTTTATTGGCGGGTCGTGCAGAAAATTGGAGAGATTTTGTCACGACAGGTTGGATTGGAAGCGCATTGCTGTCACTTTGTTTTTGGTAACTTTCTTTCTTTCATTTTTCTTGCTTTTCTGTTCTGTTATTTTGCTTATGATTATTTTTAAACAACGCCATGGATTACGTTTTCTTTCTTTTTCTTTATCGTTCTTATTTATTATTATCATTTGAAATTAATTTATATTTTAATTTCGTTCGATTTTCTGTAAGTTCTATTAATTATTTTTTATTTAAAATTTAACATCCGTCTGTAACTACGAAGATTAATATGTTGATGATGTATTACAATTTTAATGACATGATAATGATATCTTTTTCATTTATGCTGTAGTGGTAAGAAGAAGATTATTACGTAAGCCTGTGTCAATAAATGAATACAAGAGATAAAAAAAATATGGAAGATTTTCTATAATAACTTTAAATATAACAGATCAATATCCATCCTTTGTTTTAGAACAAGAGACGACGTAGGCAGGGGAGGTAAACGCTTCAGTTCAACGAGCTCTTCGACCGATGAAGGTTGTTGCAGTGCAGAAGGTGATTTAGAAGAAGGACCAAGTAGCGATGAGTTGAGGGAAGCGCAAATTAAATTAGAAGAGCACAGGCTTGGCCTAGACCATGACATCAGCCAACGAATCGACAGTCAAATTGTCAATCGAAAATTAAGCGATTACCAGCAACATTTTGATAGTCCACTTATGGATCCTATTGATCCTCCTAGTCGAACGACATTGTTTCTTGCTGGTGGTAGCGGCAGCTCATCGTCCGATCTTTTCGAATCTAGTTTTGATTCCGGTTGCCCACCAGATTATACAGGGGCAAACTGTTTTACTAGTAGTTTACCTTCTTGCACTCCACCACCACCTAAAAGTCCCTCTCCAATAACTGGTAGAATATCAAGAGCCTCCCAAGGACGCAGAGCATCAGATGGTGGACCAAGATTACTTTTCTATCAACAAGGAGGCGGTGATAGACCTACTACAAGGCAACGAAGTATTCAAGGCAAGTTTATTGCTCCTATTGTTTTCCTATTTTTACAATTTTTAATATTACGATTTTAAAATGACTATTTTATTTTATAAATATTATTACAGATTCTGGTAAAGCTAAAGGACATTTAGATCTTGTTCATTTGAGACCACCATCGACGCCACCTCAAAATCAACCACAATTTAAAATGCGTGGTGATTCTGGTACCCAGTTACAACTTTTGGTACAACAACGTATGTTACAACAGAAACGAAATTTATATCACAGACACCGTGCAGGTGGAAGCCCAACGCCAATTCCAGTATCGACGAATACCACTAGTAGACGTATCGATCATGTTTCGCGACAAGATAGTTATAAAATGGCCCAGAGAACACAAATATTACCACCTTTATCTCAGGGACACGTCGACCCTGATTTTGATAGAGATAGAAAACGAGAAGAAGAAAGGTGGAAGAGTTTACCATCTCGATTAGCTGCAGATTGTCAGTTAGCTGAACGGACGCTATTATGGAGTCAACAGGTAATTCTATAAAAAAAAATAAAAATGTAAAAATTTTATTAGTATATATATATATATATATATATACATATATATATATGTACACACACACGCGCGCAAGTATATACATACACATATGTATATCTATAGAGGCTATAATTTATTTAATTTTTTTTTTGTAAACAAAAACTGTGATACACAGCTATAAATAATTTTGTGGCTGTATGTTTTATACTTATTATATTTTTACATTTTTTACAAACTATAAAGCTTTAGATCCCGCTTACTTGCTTCAATTAGATTTATAGTAGTGAAAAGTAGTAGATTGTAAAGTTAAGATTTTCTGCCGGTTTGCTGTATTATTATTATTATTATTATTATTATTATCATTATTATTATTATTATTATTGTGATTGTTATTATAAAATGATTATATTAGCACACCTTTATGCAGTAATTGTTATTCTTTAGTGAATTTATGTTGAAGGAAATAAACAGTTACAATTAAGTTTAAGTTGGCCTACTTATTATACGATCAAAAATTAATTTCAATTCATATGCATGGTCTCTCAAATCCCTTTTTTGTGTAAAAATCAATGTGCCGTAAAAATTGTATTTATTATATCTCTACCCGTGTTTATATATTTAGTGCTTTGTATATTTTTATAATTAATCATTTGGCTATCTATATATATATATTGTTATTCTTATTACTATAACTATTATTAATTAGCATATGTTCACTTTGTGAATATATGAATTCGTAATGTAATAAAGTACAATAAATATTCATATTGATGATAATGTACGCGCACGTGCCTTTGCTTAAAATAAAATTTTAACAGCTATTTGAACGTATCAGGTCGGACTAGGTGGAGGTGCATCATATTTGCCACCTGGCAGTGTTGGGGGCTTCTTATGGCCCACTACAAACAACACGCATTCAACCATATTTGAAAATGCTGGGGATCCAATGGAATGAATATCTGTCCTGTTGTATTTAGTAATAATTTAGAGATTTTGAGTCTGTAAAGCTAGATTAAGATACACAACCATAATAAACAATATTGCCTTCCTAGTCTTTCCACATAATGTTATATTAGTCTTATTGTGTATATTTGATCTTAGATTTGAAAGCATGACGAGAGGGGTTTACTTGACGTATACTTATTAAATATTTCTTTATAATTAACGCTTTTACGTTATGAAAAAAAAAAATCAATATTGTATTCTAGCTTACACACCCAGAATCTCTAATCACGTGGATAGTACATGTTACTGAATGTCAAAAATTTATATGATTTTTATATGCTCTCTTTGGTAGAATACGAGGGTCATAATATTATATGACATTAAAAATTATCCTGTACTCGCAGCATACATACATCATCGTTATCATATCCAATGGTACAGGGTTAATCTTTTTATGCAAAATGCAATAATTATTATTAAGAGTTGAAATTGGTTTTGAAAAAAAAAAAAAAAAGAAAACAAAAAAAAGAAAAACTAAATCTTTGTCATACAGTAGCATGTGCGCCTGCCTTATTACATGACTGATACGATCAGTCGAATATCCAATTATATCATAGACTGATAATTAACAACAACAAACACCAATCAAATTGATTTTGGAAAATAAGTGGCATATGTCTTCTTTCGTGAATGTTACTTCTCTCTGATCCTTTCGGTTGATTATTATTATCGGGCTATATCTGGCAGAATAATTCTATCGCTTATTATTTTTAGAAATATATTATTATTTATATTACACGTATGATGATAATAATAACTCATTAAATTTCTACACCATATAAATGTTACCAACGATATTCTCTACTGCCACTGAATGAGAAGAAGAACGCAAGTGTTCAAAAACAATGACGAGGTATTATAAACATGTTTTAGCTGTAAGCTGTAAGAATAAATGAAAATTGTTACATCGATAATATGAGAGAAAACATATGCCACTTAAAATGTTTCTTTTTTTCGACTAATAAAAGAGAGTGGAAATGGCAATAGAACTAATAAAACTAATTGTTCGTTAAAACGTTGCGTTGTTGTTGCTTTAATTAGAAGAAATATTTTAATAATATTGAATGTACAAAAATTAGAATATGTTTAAATCCTTCCACTCTTCTTTAATGGTGCATAACGTTATCGTTAGGAAATAATCATAATAAATAAAGAAAACAATAATACTAGTGGGTAATAAATTGTAGTTGGCATATAAGAATACGAAAGAAGTGCTGCATTCTGTAAAAATGTTTAACGGAAGTCATTAAAATATATAAATATATATATAAAATATACAAATATATATATATCTATATATACATGTGCTTTACAAATTCATGCATGAAATGTTATCAAAGCAATCAGATTTGAGATGCTTCGTCTTAGTAGAAGAAATAAAAAAAGAAAAGAAACTCCAAAAAAATAAATAAATACGATATTAGAAAGATGGATAGAGCACCACTGAACAATAAAGAAAAGATCAATTTAATGGCAATCATTATTAAATTCAATATATCTTAATTGTCGCAACTGTTTTTCATAAGAAGAAGAAAGAAAAAAGGAATAAATGCATATATACACTTTTTATATGTTTCCATATTTTAAACAATAGGTGTCAATTTTACTCCACGGATATAAAATCTCCAAAGCTCAAAAACATCAAAAACATTTTCATATGTTTTACAATAATAAATAATAACGAACAAATAACGATGATTATTTTAAGGAGGACGTTGAGAAACATGTCATCTAAAGAACAGAGAGTACATTTTTTTAAAAACAAAGCTTTTGTATTTTTACATAGAATTTTTTAGCTTTGCACGATCGTATATTGTATCTGTTAGGGAAGGATGATGAGATGATGATGATGATGATGATGATGATACATAAGTAAAACGAAATGGTATTGAGAGAGAAAAAGAAAAAAAATGCGAAAAAAATGTTTTTACATTTTGATATGAATACAGCACTTTCTAATGCAAATAATACGTAATCTTAGAGTTTAGTAGTTTTTAGTCAGTAGAGTGCAATACCGGCCGCGCACAACTGACAACAACGATTTTACTATTCGAATTTTCTGTCATTTTTTACCCAAAGGAAGATGATTAAAAAGAAAAAAAAAAAAGTAAGGAAGAGAAACAACAATCAAACTTTTGCTCAAAGTCTTTTGATATGTGTATCGATCAATAGCCGTTAAGTTAGCCTAATTCTGAAAAAATACTCTGTCATTCTAAAAAGGCTTAGTACTTCAAACAAAATATGCGTAAGACTCAGGAATTGAAATTTGTTTCTAAAACCGCCACTGATTGATAGAAGATAATATCTATCCATTTAAGCTTGTCTTTTTGGAGCGATGGATTAGTAGTTCCATTTTTAAACTGGGATCCATTTTAAATGATGTATTCCATTCATTTGTAATCAGCAATAAAATTCATTTCATCTCTATGCGCATCAAGATAATATATGCTAGTATGTGTCTTTAATTTTAGTATATATATAAATATGTATTTATATATATACTTTGTAAAAAGACTGTTTGTAAGATATTATTGATTATTGGTTTTGCAATGCACGGTCTAACATAAAATAACATCTGCGATATTTGGTAGAGCAATGATTTGCTATTGAATTAAGACTGCCACACGAGTTTACCATCATACAGAAAGATATTATAAATAATAACAGACACACACATACACACATACACACACACACGAGTTAATAAAGGTGTATATGGAAACTCCATTTTTGTCCTCCTAGAGAAAATAGATATTTGCTCGTTTCTTTATTCGTTACAAATGATAGTTCAGTAGTTACTGTTTATAAATCATCTACATATGTATAAGCGCGTGCATAGAATGTACCAAATAAAAACATATGAGGATCAAAACTTTGATTTAATTTCTTCATCTCTTAATATGTATAGAAATTTAATTAATCTCTCGTATTATAATTTAACACGCATGAGTCTCACACTTTGTTATAATGCAACAAAGAAGTTAATATTAAATTCAATATAAATATATTTATAGAAATACACTTATTTATAATTTATTGTAACATTAAATATAACACCGCATTTTAGATTAAAACTTCGATAATGTTTTAATAGCATCTCTTTGCTACCGTATGATACAGAAATATCTACCTCCTATTCGCGAATGTAGCTACTCGGTACACCATCACAAAAGATATCAGTGCCAGTTTTCTTGGCACGATTTAATGCTTCTTCCGGAGTAAGTTTCTCATATTCACTAGGATTCTTAGGATCTCCATTAGGATACAAATCTTCTTTCTCGAAATCCTCTTTGATCTTTTTAGCATATACCTCGTTGAAGAGATCTTTAGCTGTAAATTCTCCTTGACTAACTTCCGCTTTATATGATACATACGGTTTCAAATTGAAACCTTCTAAAGATGGGACGATAAGCTCCGGTATCATTTCTGGTACGCGAACAAATTTTTGTCCCACTTTGAAACCTATATCTCTCACTCCTCTTTCTGCGCAAAGAATATAACAAATCTAATAAAGTTGATGTACACTTTAAATAATTATTTTTGAAACATTAGACGACGACAATGATGACAATAGGTGTTAAACAATTCTGAACTTACTGTCTATTGGATAATCCGGATATGGATCTGTCCTTTGCTTTTCTTTAAAAACTCGACTACCACGTTTATTAATAAGTAAAAATTTACGAAAATTACGCTTTCCATAACTAATACAAGAAGTTGATATACCTCTTTGTATTATCAAAGACGGAGAAGCCATAATTATAATTAAACTAATAACAATTCTAAAACTTAATTTATAAAAAGATATACGACAATAAATTTATAATAACAATTCGTATACGATATAAAAATACCAATTAAATTAACCAAACTTTTCATGCATCTATTTCGATATCGTGAATTAACCTAACTTTTCATTCATCTATTTTAAAATCACACACTTGACCGCAACGAGTCGCTGTTATCGGAGTTAGATTTTTAACAATCTTTTATAATTATTATCAATATTTAAAAATCATGATTAACATTCTTATATTATATGACATAAATATAACGCTAATTAATTAACGTTAACAAACATAATCATTGAAAATTATAAATGATGTTAATTCATTGTTTATTAACCATATTTTACGTATTACGCTTTTATTTTAAATAAATGAATAATATTAATAAGAATTATTTATTTAAATGCATTTATAATTACGAAAACAATTAAAAAATACTCACTCGTCGAAGTGCTGGGATAGGTAATGCAAATATTATTGAGGTAGGTCGAAGCACTGAACGTTTTCGATCCTGTTTACATTTGTCCACGCGAAATTCTCGATTTACAGTTACGATGTCATATCGATGTATATTAGGCGCTATTTTTAAAACTGTATCGTACACGCGTACTTTGATTATTAATTATGTAATATTTAAATTAAATAAATGTGATTTAATTATAATAATGTATAAGATGTGCGGAACAAAATATTTATTGGCATCCATGTTTGATTTATACTAAAACTTGTTCTTGGCGCCAATATTTTCATGGTTGCTATGGAAACGTGTATCAGGAGCGTAACTATGGAAAAGATTCGATGGGGTAAATCTATTTCGAGTTGCCTTTATTCAGGGGCATATGTCGTGCGTATATTTATATAGATTTATGTATTAATATAATTTAAATATTTAGAAGAACTTACGTGATTAGAAATTGATAAATATTTAAAATAAAATATAATTAAAATACCAAAACATTTATTTGTTGCAAAATTGTTACCAAAGACAGACTTTCCTTCTTACTCTAAAGTATTTTCATATATATATTCTGATATATTTTTTTACGCCGTAATAAAATATTATCAAATAATTTCGAGATTGTTAAATTACCATTTAAATTTATATACATTACTTTCTTCATGCAAATTGATTAATTGAAATATTCAAGAGCATATATATATATATACGCATATATCTATGTGAGTACTTAAAAAATACGAATGTTTGTATAACACAATATTATACAAGCTTATTAATTTTTTAATATTTTTCTATTTTTTTATAACTTTTTCTTTTTAATATTCATTCATTAAAGATTATCTTATTTCAAATCCTTGAGAAAAATCTTCATTCGTCATATAATAATCGATTTGTCATTTCGATCAATTGCAATCGATCGACGATAAGAAGTGCCCTATGATTTCTTTATTTGTTCCTTTTTCTTTTAAATGCAAAATAGATCAAAATAAAGGTAACAATAATTTCTTTTAAAGTCAACACAAGAAATAAAAAATAAAATAAGAAACCCAAAATGTCTTCGAATAAAATTTCAATGCAAATATTAAGCGTAATTTGATTTAAAAGCGATCACATGCATTAACTTTGTGTTAGAACAAACGTTAGGATAAAAAATAAAATCGGGGTGATTTTTCTTTTTTTCTTTTTATCATCATAAATATATATTATGATAGATAATGTATGCGTAGAGAGATAGAAAAAAAAGATGCCACGAAATCTGACGATACGAGGTGTTGTAATTTTCATCGAAGAAATAATTCGTTACAATTAAGCACAGAATTATAATCGTTCACTTTTGTACAAGAACAAATTTATCAATTTTATCAATTTGTAATGGTTCTTCTTCTTAGAGGTGAAACGGGGATTTATTGGGATAGAGGCGGATTGAATTAGAGAAAGAGGGGGGTAAGAGGACTTCTAAATTATTTATGTATGTATGTATATATGTAAAATCGTTATCTAAGCTCCTACATATCCAGATTTCGCAATATCCTTGTAAATATTCAGATAGAAAATATTGATTAAACTTTTCACTGTTGTGTGTCAACGACGAGAGGGGCGTGAAAAGGGGATCGACAAATTTCGATCGTGTAAATTTCACTTTCATACACTCGGAACATTCATACGCGCTATTACGATCTCTCTCTCTCTCTCTCTCTCTTTCTTTCTATTTGTTTCTTTCTCTCTTTTGTTGCACGAAGCGTTATGAAAAAAGCGTGTTGCTGCGATTTATTTCACACAATGTACGTGTATACATTGATGAATCGATTTTTAAAAATGGGGACTGGGAAAAAAAAATAAATAAAACTAGACACAGAATATAGAAAAAAAAAAAAATTAATAAATAAAAAAAATCCATAAATCTTCTCTCATACAATTTCAACCGTATGATTGTAATTCATCTCTTTTTTTCTCTCGTTGCTGTTGGTTGTTATTTTCATATCGGACATTGTGCAGGTTCAACGAGATTGAATAATAATTAAAAAAAAAGATGAATGATATATATATAACAATAAAACACATTTTTTTTCGTCAATTGAGTAAATTCTTAAAAAAAAAATATATCGATTATACGAACACGTAGATTTATTAAAAAATAATTCATTAAAACGATATCGCAATACTTTTTTTTTTTCTTTTTATAACAAGCACCCAACGATTTAAATCTTCGTTTTAAAAATTATGTCAATAATTATTTTCTTTTTTTTTTGTTCTTTTTTCTTTTTCTTTTAATATACATATTATAATATAATAATAAGTTTTTGAATCATTCCATTTCTGCGCAATGTCCACACAGAACTTATTTCATTTCTACAAAAACACAAACGCGCGCACGCGTGTGATTACTCATTATATATATGTATAAGTATATATAATAAGTGAAATTTATATATATAATATTTATATATATATATATATAAACTAACATTCTTCCGTTCATTTTTCTCTTTATGATTCTCTCTCTCTCTCTCTCTCTCTCTTTCTCGATATCGACGATGACGATGATGATAATAACTAATGGTAATAAAAAATAACTAACTGATATTACTTCATTTGTGTTTTGCGATATATAACCATGGTGGTGTTAGCAGCATCTGTGTTTTGTCCATTAGGGTCGTTATTATTATTACATTCGTAATATGTATGTGTTTGTGTATTTGTCGTGTGTATATTAAATGTATATCCATACACGTATATATAAAAACATATATACGATATGTCCTATATATATATATGTATAGATATATAAGTATTTTTTTTTTTTCGTTTTTCTTTTTCTTTACTTTAATTATATACAATTGCAGAAAGGGGTGTGATTATTATTGTGTGTAGGCACTATGGCTTCTGGACGTACACTAAGTTGTTGTACGTTAGGGTACATCCCGTAAGGAACTTCCAAGAGAAAGAAGTCACCTCCAGTGTACGCTTGAGTTCTTTAGGAACATTATATTATTATAAATGATTAGCAAATAAATCGCTTAATTCTTTTTTCTTTTCTTTTCTTTTCTTTTTTTTTTTTTCTTTTCTTTAGGGCAGCATCTCTCTTCATCTTTTTATTATTATTATTATTTATTCATTCATTTATTTTTCTTCTTTTTGTTTATTTTTTTTCCCAATACCGCTCGTTATTCGTATTAGTATTTTTTTTAATTATTTTTAAAAATTTTCTTTTCCCTTTTCTTTTCTTTTTCTTTTTTTCTTTTTTTTTAATTATTACACTGCGGTAGAATTCAAGGGTACCGCTGGTTGTATTCACGATTCTCTTAGAAAATCCCTTTTGTTGTTTTTTTTTTTTTTAATTAATCAGGACAAATACAGAGAAGAGGATATTTAGTTCTCTCTCTCTCTCTCTATTTCTCTCTCTCCAATTATTGTATCCTGAAAGTAATCCTTAAAAGACAATTATCGTTTACAATTACAATTAAATATGCGTTTATACGTGGGCGATATAGCCGAAGATTTTTTTTCTTTTATCTTTACTTTACTTTACTTTGCTTTACTTTACTTTACTTTACTTCACTTTACTTCACTTCTTTTTTTGTCATTTGTTTGTTTGTTTTGTGTTTATCTTTCATTGTACATTTGTGAGTTCGTCTCCGTGTTTATTTCATAACATGCTAAGAAAAATATTTCAAGAATATGATATCTAACAAACAAAATAATAAGAATTAATAATAATTATAATAATAATTAATTAATTAATTAATAATAATAATAATAATTAAGAATAATAAAATTAGGAATATAACAAATACACAGTGAGATTTTCTCTCATTATTTTCACTTTTTCTATTACACACTTGCAAACACTCTTTCTCTCTCTCTCTCTCTCTTTTTTTTTCATGTATACATGCATTCTTTCTTTTTCTTTCTCTTGACAATTTGAGATAAAATAATATACATATATTAAATGTAGGACGTATATATATATATTATATATACATACGTCATTTAATAATATACGCGACGAGTGTGTGTTGTGTGCCTGTGTTGCATGTTTGTCTATTTGTTTGTATGATTACAAAAGTATATAGAATAAAAACTACATCTTACCGAGCGCACTTACTTCTTTTTTTCTTTTCTACAAACAATTTATCAATGTGAATTGATCGTGCAAATCGATCGCAATATTAACAAATTTTTATTCTAATTTTATATATATATATGTATATGCTAAACGAGTGACAATGTTTCTTTGCTTGTACCACGATTTGAAACAACAAAATATTTAAAAAATAAAATTTGTCAAGTTATTCAAACGAATAAACGTTTCACACACATCATACCGAGGAGTATGTGCAAGCGACAATTTTATCAAATATACAATTTTCTCATGACACGTCATATAATTATCTTCTATCCTTGCGAATAAAAAATAAACGAAGGAAGAAAAACGAGGAGATGAAACGAATGGAAAGAGAAAAGAAAAAAAAAAATATATATATATATATACATAAATAAAAATTACATAAGAAAACACGATCATTTCTTTTTTTTTATTTTGTTTACCTGCCATAGGCCCAGTCTCTCTTCTCTTTGTATACCGTCCCTCTCATAATATATCCCTTACAACGCACAACTTATTTACTTATTATTATTTTTTTGTTTGTAATATAATAATAAATTGCACAGAAAGAGCGTCTCTAGCAAGTATTTATGTCGTATCCCGTTAGAGAATATGATGAAGCTTCACACGTTATCGTTACACATGAAATTCAAGTTCTTTTTTTTTTCTTTCTTCAAAAACGTATCGTAGTATTAATAATAATATTCTTTATTATCATGGATGTTGTACCTGTTGTCGAGTTTTCTTTTACACGTAAACGCCGATTTATTTTATTTTTTTTATTTTTTTTTGTTTGTTTGTTTAAAACTATATAGCTGATATGTTTCTCTTGTGCCTCGCATATTAAAACTCATATTCCATAATTTTTACGTTTAAAAAATTCCAGCTTCGTTAATATAATAATAATAATAATAATAATAATAATAATAATAATGACGATTAAAATTAAGAATAATAATTATAATAATAGCAATAATAAAAATAAGGATAATAATAAAGTAGTAATAATGATAATGATAATAATAGTAGTAATAATAATAATAATAATGATAATAATAATAATTTTTCTTAAAAGTTAACATCATCATATTTTGTGTTTCGATTTATTATAAAAGAGAAATTTCTTATCTGCGATTTTAGTCGAGACAAATTTAAAAATTAGTATTACGAGGATTGGAAAAAAACAAATTAAAAAAAATCAAATATTACTAAAATATTTATAGAGATCGTTTGAAATTTAGTTTCTTATTTAAAAAATTAACAACGATAATAATAATTAATTATTATTACATATATACCATTCGCGAATAAATAAACGAAACGAAGAAACATTTACTGTTGTATCTTACATATTTTTCTTTTTTTTTTATTCTCTTTTTACTTCATTTCCATTTTTAATCCATGCTTCTAGAAATCTCATTTTTGTGAAATATTACGCGCGGATTGATATTTCTTTTTAAATTAATAAAAGAAAAGAAAAAATAATGAACATTATTATTATTAGACAAAAATGTAATAATATATATATATATATATAATATATATAAGGGATTTTAAAATACGAATTTCTCGATAGAAGTATTATTTGTAGATAACGAGGCGAGAACGTTTTCTTTTTTTTTTTGTTTTGTGTTATGTGTAACGAAACAGCGAGAAAAAAAATAATTATTACGTTAACTATTAAGAATAATAATTAATCGTTAGGTGCCCGATAAGCATCTTCGTCATGTTTTATATATCAAGGAGGCGAACTCATAATGATAGTTCAAAAAGACGAGAGTGCCTTCGTGATAACGATGACAATGATGGTGGTGATGATGATGACGATGATGATGATGATGATGACGATGATGATGATGATGATGATAATGATGATGATGATGATGATGATGATGATGATGATGATGATGATGATGATGATGATGATGATGATGATGATGATGATAGCGATGACATTTCTATTATATTACACTATCGGTAAATCGAAAAGATCCGATAGACCCTCATCTGTGTTTAACGAGAACGAGTAGTCACTGTCGGATAATGGCGGCTCCAAGGATAACAGGTGTTCTCCAAATTCGAGAATGCTTAAATCTGAAACAAAACAAACGAACACGATGGACTTTTACAATTTCCATCAGAGAAACAAATATCATTTATATAGATGGATCAAGCAAACATTCATTCGTGTATGAGGTGCATCGTGTATATGTTGCATGTAGCAAATTTTTAATATCAAGGTCGCATTTATACATTTTAATAGGTGTAACATTACTATTGGATATTTTTGTAGATTATTTATTAGAGTGGTGTGTTTTATATTATTGTTTGTGAGAAATAAAGTTTTCATCGAATGTAGTTTCATTGAGAACGAAATTTACGTCTGATAGACCTTTTCGATAAATGCAACCCTGTATGCATAATTTATTTATTTATTTTGTTTATAGTTATCTATAATTTATTTTATTTATTATTAAATAATAATAAGAGATGAGATAAATGTGAATTATTTACAACCCAAAGCGATTAACTCCACTCTTGTAGACATTTTGTTTTTTTTTTATTTTATTTTATTATCAAAGCGTTTGACCGATGTTTCTTTTTAACTCTTTTTTTTTTTAAATAATAAAAATAAATTTCGTTAATATCAATGAACAAACAAATTTTATATGGCCATTGAATAAATGATAACGACAACGTAGTATAATAAATTTAATCAATTGTCTTTTTATTAATTGTTTTTTCTTTTTTTGGAGTCAACGGATTTGTAAAATTATTGTCACAAATATATGAAATATATTTTTAAATAAAAAAACATACCTTTACCACAAAGGCGGATAATAAATGGCTGCTAGAAACCGTTACCTAATTAGAACTCTGCCTGTGATGTGATTTTCAGTTAAACAACACACAAGTCACAGCCAGAGCTCCATCAGGGTACGGCGATCAATCGATTCATTTTTCTATAATCATTTCGTGGATAATCGTTCGAAAAGTATATCAGCAAATTATATTAAAATTCACCATCGTATTCATCATCATCATCATTGTCATAAATCATCTTTATCATAATGTTGTTTGCTATTATTCTCTTCGAACGATTAATTTGATAAGTGATCATCGAGTTAGCTTTTTTTACCATGCAAAAAACTAATATTTCTCTCTCAAGTGGATAAATTGTCAAGAAATCTTCCACACGAGAAAAAAATATATTATTTAATAAATATAAGTATTTATACACACATATATATATACACATATAAATGCATACATACATATATACATAGGTACGCACAAATTTCGAAGTGTAAAACTAAGCTTTACTAGAAAAGAAATGAACAAAAAAAAAATAAATAAATAAAGGAAAAAAAATATAAAAGAAAATAATAACTCAATAGGAAACTTTAGTTACATGATTACGAAAAGGTTCATACGAAAAGGTGATAAAAGAAATTAAATCGACATTTTTACAAAATGTAAATTGAAAGAATTGTACAAAATATGATGTAACAATTAATATTCTTCGTTTTTTTTTTTTTTTTAAATATCTTTTAAAAGATGTTTTACCTAAAAGCTTCAATTGTAATTAAAATCTTTATACAAATTTGTTTATATAAACAATATGTAGATTGCAACAAAAGAAAACGAGGAAATGAATAATAAATTTTTCAATACAATAATGCATATCTTTTATCTTCGTTTTCTTTTTTTAGTTTTTTTTTTTTTTTATTTATACTAATTCATTTTTATATATTACATACGAAAAGAAGATTAGTTGTTTAATTTTCTCACAATAAAGTACACTTTTACATGCTCGGTTACTGCACTGCAATTTCGTAGCGTTAAATTTAAGAAAGCATATACAATCAATGAAAAAGTTGAATAAAATGATGTACAATTAAAATAAACAACACAAAGTACCAATTTTCGGATCACTGAAAAAGTATCATGAAAGAAAGATATGATATGATTAAAAATAAAAGAAAAATAGAAACCAAATTACAAGGATGAAAGAGAAGAGAAAAAAAAAAAAGAAAAATATACTTAATAAGATAGATAATTAATTTATTGAAAAAATACCCACACTCTCTCTCTTTCTCTAACTTTGTTAAAAAAAAGCAAGCAATATTATTTGATAATCCTTCACATATTAATATACAAAGATATTAACAATTGAGCTATTTACAGGCAAAATCGATTAACTCTACTTTTCGAATTTTTTTTTCAAATTTTTATTATTATTGAAACATCGTTTAATTTATTAACGAAATTGTTAGATAATAAATAATACGACAATGTATATTAATTTATCAATTTTCTCTACTTTTTGTTTTGTTGAGTTAATCGATTTGATAAATGAGTGACTCAATTAATAATAAGTAATACCAAAAAGAATTAAAATTGAACATAGAAAAAAAAAATATGAAGAAATATTCGAGCAGCAATAGATTAGAAAGGATAGCCATTTTCTGTTTAAGTTTATGCGATCGAAAGCCAAATTTGATGATATCTGCAGGTATTCCTACCTGGAGCGTCAATTTGGTCCTCTGTTTGTAGTTGGAACTTGCCACCACCCATTGGTCCATAATCATCCGATTCGCAGAGCAATGCGTTCCTCATACCCGCTATACTGCTGCTAACATCGTTCAACGCAGATGGCATACTCGCACAACTATTTAGAACACTAACGACCGGATTAGATTCTGATTTGACACGAACTTCGTTATTAACTGCGTCGACTAAAAGTTCCGGAGGAAGATAAGTTAATTCCGATTCTTTAACAGAAGGCACGGTTCGCGTCGTCGTCGTCGTTGCTGTCATTAGTGAAGTTGTCGATAATGTTGGGTTTGGTTTTGGCGTTGGCGTAGGTGGTGTCGTCGACGAATACCCTGACGTTTGTGATTTAATCGGTGCATCGTCCGGACATAAAAATACTTCGATTTCACCGTGCGACGACCTTATGTGCATTTGTAGCTAAAACAATGTATATATTACAACACCAGAGATATTCATTCTTAATCATTTTAACGGATTAAACGACGACGATAAAAATAACAAATAAAATTCGAAGAAAAAACTTGGATATAAAATAACAGCGTGAATTTGATTTTATTTTGTTGTTGTTGTTGTTGTTCAAAATAGTAGATTACAATTACCTTCTGTTGACCAAGAGTGCAGGTAGGTTGAGGGACATGAAGCGTAGCTTCTGGTGGTGCCTTAACCGCCATTATCGCTTGGTCTTTGTACATCGGGACTGAACGTAAATCGTGATACGTTACGTAAGCATATTGCCTGTCCGCGCAAAGTTCCCTAAGATTTTGATCAGCACCATGTATTAATCGATCTAGGGTATTCTCTTTAGCTTCCAAATCTGCTAATTCTTTCCTTAATGTAGCGATATCGTTCCTGTCGTTAGGCAGTTGACCACCCCTTAAACAAAGATACAATACGGTTACATTTTATTATCCTTAGTTGTAGTATTACTTGAGACGATGGTTACGCAAGTAGTCTAAGTCAATAATTTTACCCACAGGCATATACATTTTCTTCTTATCTTAAATGATATTATTCAAATTCTTTAATTATAAAACAAATTAATTGTTTTAAAGATAAATGCTTACTTTTTTTTGTATTTTTAAATAATTTAAACTCAAATATATAAAAATCAAAATATATATATAACTTCAAACATTTTCATAACCATCGACTCATCTGGACTAAGTTATACAGAAATTGATCAATTATTAAATGATAATAAAATTAGATTCCATAATTTAGTGATCTTTAATTTGCAAAAAATTATCAATTCATAGAACAACTTTTACACTATGCAATTAGTAAAATTACCAAGTCGTAATTCAATTTTATGCTCGTAAATTAAAGCAAATGAATTAAGTTATTTTTTTTATTGGATTAAAATGTTTCATTAAAATTTACTTAATATAAAATCATTACAGGGTTGATGGTTTTCTGTATAACTTGAGTTATGTATTAATTAAATAAATCAACGTACTTCCATTGTATATTGTTTTTACTTTTCTTTTCTAAAATTCCAATGCCTTCTAAGACATTCGTGATGTCATATATACGACGTTTTTGTACCTCCAACTTTTCAGATGCTACGTTTAAATCAACTACACCGTCTTGACTACTTTCGACCAAGTGTATGAACTTTTTTGTAAGTAAACTCAACGACGTATCGTAACGTGTTCTCTCCACGGTTTTACCTGGAAAAAAAAGAAAAAAAAAAAAAAAAGAAAAAAAAAATATTAAATAAAAATCTAATTCATGAATAAACATAGATAAATGTTATAAATATTTTTACGTACTTTTTGTAGGTGTATGGCCGGCTAACGAATTAGATCCAGATCTTCTACGTTTACCTCTAGGTGCTTTAAACGTAGAATGACTAGCTCCTGTCGTACCAACCTCCAAATTCAGTCTTCTTTTAACTGCCTGTACCGATATCTGCTAAAGTCCCAAAAAAATGTGTTGAGACTTTGCAAGGATAATATTTTTATCGTATATAACAACGTTTTTCTCAACTCTTTTTATATTATATTAAAATTACGTTATAAATAATATTTCATATTTTTATTATATAAATTTCTTTTTCCTATAAAAATGTTAATAAATAAAAAATATTTATATATATTATAACATTTTTAAAAACCTGACTCACTGGAGAGTCTCTGTATAATCTTTTTAAGTGTACTACTGTATTAAATTCTCGCAAACTTACGATAAGATTTTTTGAAAATATTTTTATTGAATTTTTTATAAACGAAATACTTTTGAAAACTTTTGAAATTAGACAGCAGCTATCACTTCTCGGTAAATTAAAAATTTAACGCTGCTCAATATTGGATCTCAAGTCCCATAGGTTGAAAAATGTTGATATAGAAGAAATAGTTTTTATTTTAAAAATTTATCTTTTATTTAATTTCTTTTTTTTTGTAAATTTAAACAGAGTGAAACCACAAAGTGAATTTCCCCGTCGACAACGTACCTCGGTTCGAGGTGATGTTTGAGTTGGCTTCCTGGACACTTGGTAGCAAGGAGTTTGCCCATATTGGTGATCCTGAAGATGAGGACTCGGCGTTTCCTCGGATACCTTTTGCGATTGAATCTCATCTAATGAACCATCGTCCAGGTATTCAGTTTTCACTGAACATATTGACAAAAAATTCAATTTTACACGCAACGTATTTAATAAAAATCGCAGGGGAAAAAAGAAATTCGTATTAAATATTATATTAAAATTTGCCATTATAAAAACGTATTAATAAAAAAAAAAATAAAAACGAATTATTAAATTCAAACTTACACAACTTAGTTTCCATCATATCCGGCGTAACAGGCCTAGCCGGGTCTTCCAGGACAACTTGTCTTCTTACTCGTGGCATCGTTGTTATTTACGATTACCTGAAATAATAATAATAAGCGTAATGAAGCAATATTATCAAAATTTCTAATCGTTTGATGGAAATTCATATTGTTCTATGCGGCAACAAGTAAATGTCAACAATGAACGAATAATTATTATATGATAATTAATGATAATTAATTATAATAATTATAATAATTATAATAGTAATAACAATAATAATAATAATAATAATAATAATAATAATAATAATAGAAAAAAGGGCTAAAAAAGAGCAAAGTAAAAATAAAAAAAATTTGTTATTTAAACAAATTTCATTGAATTGTTAGAACGTAGATGCATTTTTTTTAATTCTTATTAATATTAATATTAATATTAATAAAAATATATTTATATAAATATAAATTATTTATTTATATTTATATATATATATATATATATATATCAAAGAGAGAAATCTCTAAAATACCTTAGACGGTTCGTTGCTCGATTAATTAGAGAAAATACGAAGAATTCGTAGACTTTTTGTTCATATTACGATTATCTCTTACGAACATTGGATTTCCTTATCTCTTGACAATTAACGTAGGAAATAAGAAAATCAGATCCAAGGCACGACATCGAAATGACGTTTATTCTCGTATTTCAACGTTTAAACCAACGAATATATTATTATTATCATATTCGATGATACATACGTTGTGTATATACGTTGGTTAGAGAAAGAATATCACGTACTAGTTTTATACAGGGTGTTCCGAAAATATCTTTCTATCTCTATATTTCTATCTCTATCCCTCTTTCTCTCATTTAACTACCTAGTAGCCGGCACGTGTTTTCGAGGAATGGTTTGTGACTTAGGAAAAAACGAAATATGCTTAGAAGAAACTAGAAAAAAAGTATCATAGAATTGACAATATTTCTACGAAAAAACCCCATGAGAGACGAATTTACAAATGATAATACATATGCGTGTACGTATTAAGTACGACAAGGTTATAAATAACCTCGAAATAGAAAAAGAAATGAACTAATTCGATGAACATTGAAAAAAAAAGAATCTACCTATGAATATATCTGTCTCGGTCTTTCTGATATCAACGTCTACGAAGAATTTCGTCAACGACGAACCAATACGAGAATTCCCTACGACGAATTACCAAATGACGAAAAAAAAATGTTCATCCAACATACGGATAAAAAAAAAAAGAAAGAAAGGAGAAAAGAAAAACGAGAATAAAAGAAACTAGAAATGAAAATGAAGACACTTTTTTGAATGAATGAATGACGAGTAAGAAAAGGGAACGGTGTAGTGATATGAAATGAAAAAAACGAGAGAGAGAGAAGTCGAAGATTCCAAGACGACAGTCGCGTCCGCACTGCCGGCGACAGTCGCTGTCGCGGGGGACCAATGGGATTGGGAGCAACGCACGGCGCGTAGTCATCGATTGGTGGCCCGTTATCTGGAAGATAAAGCGGGCGTCGTGGTGGGTAACCGTAGCATCGATTGGCTGGCTAGCCGGCGCGGGCTCATGCGGGGAGAAGTTGCATGGAAGGAAGGAAGGAAAGAAAGAAGGAAGGAAGAAAGGAAGAAAGAAAGAAAGAAAGAAAGGAAGGAAAGAAAGAATGAAAGAAAGAGAGACGATTCTAAACGACGAAAATTCAAAAGAGAATAAGAATAAGAATAGGAATAAGAAGAAGGAAGATGAATAAGAAAAGGAAGAAGAGGTTGAGGGACCCCCGGACCGAAAGTGCGAAAGAAGAGGCCCACGAAGCTTATTTCCCCTTCTCTTCCGTCATATCAGATGGAGTGTAGTATGTATAAGAGAGAAGGAATAGGTTGGACCCTATCGACGGTGAGGAACAAGAGGGAGAGAAAGAGAGAAAGAAAGAGAGAGGGATCGTTCCCCTTCTCCAGTTATTTGGTGTGCGTGGCTGAAACGCGCGCGTCTTTTCACTTAGTCTGTCTCACTCTTACTTCGTCGATGCATCTCACGCATGCGCAAAGATGGCGGACGGCTTGGACGATCAGCTGTTGACCGTCGTCGTGTCGCATATGTGTGAGAGGGTCGACGACGTAACGATGGAGGACGTCTGACGATAGTTGTCTCTCTCTACTGTGAGATAGCTCCTGAACGTTCCTTTTTCTCTTACCCAACTGGAAGCTTCTATCTCGAAGAAGAAGTAGTAGAAGTAGTAGTGTAGTAAAGTAAAATAGAGTAAAAAGTAGAGTAAAGTAGAATAGAGTAGATAGAGTAGAGTAGAATAGTAGTAGTAGTAGTAGTAGTAGTAGTAGTAGTAGTAGTAGTAGTAGTGTAGTAGTAGTAGTAGTAGTAGTGTAGTAGTAGTAGTAGTAGTAGGTAGTAATAATAATAGTGTAGAGTAGAATAGTATAGTAATAGTAATAGTAGTAATGTAATGTAATAGAAGGAAGAGTAGAAAGAAATGGAGGAGAAACTAGGGAGGAATGGAATACGACGATACACCCGGTGCGATCGCTCGCGTCTGGTTCGCGCAACGCGACACGCGCATAAGAGGAAAGATAAATATGGTTTGCTAGCGAAACGAAGAGAGAAAGAGAAAAAGAGAGAGCGAGAGAGAAAAGAGAGAGAAAGGGAATATAACGCACAACGTAGCAAGCGAACGAGCGAGCAGCACAACGATCATGCGAATGATCGCACGTATATACGAAGGTCGAGCATAGTATGCGCGCGCGCACGCGCGCTCGCACCTATATAACCGTTTAAAGAGCCACGAGTGAGAGTGAGTAAGGGAGAAAGATAGTAAGAAAGAGAGAGATAGAAGCCGGCTTTAAAAGAGCATACATAACAGTTGCATATGTTTTAACACAGAGAAACTCGTATCTTTTGAATAATTCTAATCATCGTCATATCATCGTCATCAACGTCATCGTCAGGTCTTATCTCCGAAAATATTCACACAATCTTCGAATTTCTACTAACTTCGTGCATATGTATATAAATGTGTGTATGTGTGCACGTGTGTGTGTGTAGTAAATACATGTAGATGAAGCACACGTATTACCCACCAAAACCAAATCGGCGCGCTGCCGCCGCCGGCTGCAGCCTGAAAATAACGGTCTCTTTTCCTTTCCCTCTTCGCGTGTCCAAACGTGGCTCGCGCGCGCACCTCGAGCGCACGTCCGCCCGGACGAAATTCCTACTCTCTCTCTCTCTCTTTCTAGCTCATGAAACTTCGACCTCGCTCTTAGCCTATCTCTTACTCTATCTATCTTTCTCTCTCTTTCATTCTAACACACATTCAGTTAGTAGTGCAGAGACGACGACGACGATGACGACGACAACGATGAACAACGATGACGACGAAAAGAACGATGATGACGACGATGACGACGATGATTATGATGATGACGATAATGATGACGATAATGATGATGATGACGATGACGACCGATGAAATAAAAACGACGTGAAGTTAGAAGAGACGAAGTAGTAGCAGTAGTAGTGGGAATGCAGTTTTGATTCGCGCGCATGGTTCTTTTCTTTCCGTCTGGTTCTTTTCTTATTATTATCATTATTATTATTGTTTTTTTTTGTTTTGATTTGTTTTAAAGTCTCTCTCTCATTTCATCACTTACTTGTAAACTTACGAGTAAGACGCGATGCGAGTCGCGCACAGAGAACTTAATCGCTTCTTCGAGAGTACGCTTTCTTCCGGGAGGAGATTCACCCAGCGAATAAAATAGTAGTAGTAGTAGTAGTAGTAGTAGTATAGTAGTAGTAGTAGTAGCAGTAGTAGTATTGTGGTTGAACACGGCTTGGCGCGTGTTACAGGGCCAAGGAAGGAGGCATGGCCCTCTTCTCCCGTTCCGCTTTCCTTCTTGCAATCCTCTTACTAGATGATGATAATGATGATTACGATGACTATGTTGACTAGGATGATGTGACAGGGTTATTACGCGAATACGGTGTTACAACAAGAGAGATAAAACGTTCAAGACCGTTTTTTTTCTATTCTTTTATTCTCTTTTTCGAAAGAAATTCCATACAGGATTTCTCTTTCTTTCTTTCTTTCTTTTTCTTTTGTTACTTGCCCCTGACCTCTCCTCCTCTTTTCCCCTAACAGAAAAGCCGACGTAGTGGACGGTACCAGGAGAAATGGAGGAGGAGGATTTCCTTCGGCCGGTTTTCACGCACGAGTTTTCCTCGCTTTCCCTCTCATCTATATTCTCTAGCACACTCCCTGAGACCCTCTCTTTTCTCTCTCCCTCTCTCTTTTTCTCTTCTTTCGTTCTTGGCCCTCAGCTCTCGTGGATGTTCCGTTGGACTCCCTCCTCCCCTCTCTCGTTTTTTCTTTCTGTCTCTCTCTCCTTCCCTCTCCCTCTCTTACTTCAAAGCGCACTCTCTTTTATTATATCACCGGTGGTGTGGTGTCCATTTTCTAACAAACTGTATACACGATCGACAATCCTTTTTCTCTCTCTCTCTCTTTTTTCTATCTTTCTCTTCGAGAACTGATGATGACACTACGTAGTAGTAGTGGCAAAGACAACGTTTTAGACCCGACAATGTAGATTATGTTACACGCGTTATAGGTTCTTTTCTTCTCGTCAAATCGAGTTCGATCACCGTAAACGAGAATTAGGTTCCTCCTTTTCTACTTCTACTTCTACTTCTACTTCTACTTCTTCTTCTTCTTCTTCTGCTTCTCTCCTTCTTTTTCTTCTTCTTCCTCCTTCTTCTCCTCTTACTTCTTTTGCTTTTCTTCCTCTTTTATACCTTACGTAGACAACGACCTCGAGAAAGCTTTTTGATTAGAAGCCCTCGTTGCCCAAGAACTTTCTCCACGTTTAATAGGAGTTTTAATTTGGCTTTTTTTGTTGTTGTTGTTGTGTTGTTGTTTAATACTTTTCGCGTGTAGTGTTCTCGTTTAGTTGAAGTATGTGTTACTTTCTTTCTTTCTTAAAGGAAGGAAGGAACGAGGAATTAGAAAAATTCAATATTTCACGAGTTGTACTAGATCGTTAAAAGACGCGGAGAGGAGCCCCGCCTCGGCATGCTTGCGAGGCGGCCACCGGCGAAGAAAACGAACCTTTTCCGTCCGGGGTGTCGCGCGCGCACACGAGGCCGGCTCGTGAGCTGGGCGATTGGATAGACGGTCCTGCCTGGCGCGCTGGCAACTGACTTCGAATGCATAACACATAGAAGTCCTAGTATCATTCTGGTTATTTCCTTACTAAAGTCTGTTTTACAAGAATATTCTTGACGCTTGAACTTTCAATGCTTTACAAAAAGCTTCGATCTGCTTTAGAATTCCCTAGGCTACTAGGGTCCTAGTTATTTCTTTTGTAACCCTACCACCTGATTGGTTGCAACTAGATACTTGTTTATATAGCTTTCTTATTATTTAAGGTTAATTTGTTCTATACTTACTTTTTATTGAAGAAATGTGTCTTGGTTGGATGACTGTTTATAGTTCGATCGAGGTCTGCTTTGCTTTTAAATTATTTTTAGATGGAAGTTTTCTTCTTCCACGATGTTGCACCGTGTAAATTCGACTACATTTACGAGCGTCGAGTGTTTCCTCTATGGATCACATCTTCCTTCTCTTTCTTTCTAGCATCCCTTTTTAATTGACGACAACGTCATCTTTCGGTCGCTCCTCGTAATCACTTGCGCGCCAAAACTTCACGAACTGGGTCTTCTTCTTCCTTTTCGAAGATGGCCTCGGTTGTCCGTTCAGGTACACTGAAGTTAATATCTCTCTTTGTTGCTTCGATTCTTTTTCTATCCTCAAAACTAACGCACAATCGATAAATATACTTAGGTTTGTTCTTGGAAACGTTCGAAGTTAAGAATATCGTTGATTATCGATGAACTTTAAAACTTCCCGCCAAAATGACTAGCCGATTAATCTTACATCTTTAGCATTTACACTTGTTAAGAAAGTTGATGATATTTAACCAACAATATGGGTCTTATTACAACACTTGTCACTTTCTTACTTCTATTAAACATTCTTCCTTTATTCCACATTGCGAAATGTCATTAACACACTAAAGGAACTTTTCACAACTCCAGATGAGACACATCGACAGACCCCCTTCCGACACGAAGGACCAGGGGCCTTATCGATGAAAAATTCTTCGGAGCCCTTGCGCCTGCGCCATTCGCGTTACGTAATCTAACCAAGAAAACTAGAAGGAGATCAAAGTTACTACAGTTATAATACACTTGTATACGAACAATTTTTATATATATATATATATACACTTACATAGTTGCATATACACATTTAAGATTCCCCCTTTAAAACTTCAACTTGTTCTTTGTCTCTGCGCACAAGTGTTACTAGTGTTGCAACTCTATTCTACGTGCCAATGTAATTTTAAACTTTAATAGGTTTTACAAATTGATAAAAATAAAATTAAATAAAATGAAAAAATTTGTAAGTTAAAATAAATACTCTAATATCAAAATAATAATAATAATAATAATAAAAAATTAACCCTTCTAATAATCTTACATTTTATTCGAAATATTACGAATCGAACTAATTTTAACAACGTTGATCTTTTTACCCTAACGTTTTTCAGCTAGAAAACCTTTACTCTTCACTGTTCAAAACGGAAAGACATTACCGATGCTTCTCGTTTCTAAGCCGAAACTAAGCGGTTGTTCTCTTCGGCTTTTTTCGTTGAACGGAGGGCTGTCTAAACAGTAGCGTATTGGATCCCTTTGAAATAGGGATCATCATCGATAAAATGCTCATAATAACTTCAAATTTTATCAATGTTTATGTTTCAATCTTTCTGACAATCTAAAGGCCATAACAAATATACGTACATGTATGCATATAATTTGACACTTTAAAAGGTTTATATTCACGAAAACAAAAAATTATTAATATTTTTTATTCTTGTTATAATACTTGTACAATAAAATAGGATCGATCCTATACTACAAACATTCATTTGCATGCAACAAAGGAAAATAACAAAAAAATAAAATAAAATAAAATAGAGTGCGTTTATTAATCCGTCATTCAAATAAATTCACAGATATCATATTAACAATTATATACAATTTTAGGGCGAAAGTATAAAAATATGGTGTAAGGTCAAGGGCACCGTTAAATCTTTATACGTTCCTTAACTCCCGTCTGTAAGAAGGGGAGCCCGGTGTTTTCCTTCTAACGTATTTATTCGAACCCTACGAAAAGAATTATACCCTACATAGAGGACGTCTCCTCCCTTCTTTTTCTTCGAGTTAACCCCCACCACTCCTACCCCTCTGTCGTTCATCAATTGTATAGTCTTTGCCATTTTTTTAATGCTATTAATTCTATTTTTTTGTGTTTACTTTTAAACGCAGAAAACTTGATGTATAATTCGAGTTAATTACTTTTGAGTTAATTATTGTTATAATCTTTAATTAGTTTGTTCATAGATGTCATAATTGTTTAAATATTTTGACCAATTTATTGGTACTAAGAGAGAGAGAGAGATAGATAGATAGATACACAGATAAATGACGCAATAATCAGTCATTTAAGTATATTATTTTTTTTATATATCAACAATGACGAAAACTTCAGGACGTTCAACGTCAGGTTGATCTAAGATTTGCATTGCCGAATATGTGATAGCTTTAACTTCGGATTCTTGACTGTGTTTGTGAATGTCGAATTCTTCCCCGTAAATGGTCGCCTTGATTTTGAAATTTTCACGATCAAATTCGTTGATTTTTACTTTCTAAAAAACAAAATAAAACAGATAAATAAAACATGATTATTGAGAAAAAGTAAACGAAGTAAATTACGTTTTATCGTATGGTTTGTAAATGATTCATAATAATTTACCTTTGCGACGAGGAATGAATCAGCACTGAAGATGAATAATAGTTCGTTTAAAAATTGAAAAAGTAGACTTTGAAGATCGTGTCCTTCAACTTCGAAATTATGAACATCTGTTATCTCCACTCGATTAAGATCAGTCATATATCCGTACATTGCTATCGCACATTGTTCAAAAGCTTCCTCCAAACTTTCACCCCATGCGTGTAATCTGAACGTTAGAAAAAGAATTTTTCTATCGATCGTTAAAATTATTATAGTAAAAATAAAATAATCTATCATATGATAGTCGAAATTATAACAATCATTATTTAGTTGTTTTTATTTATGGGAGATAATACGTGAAACGTATAAACAAATAAATGAATCTAACCTAAAAATACAAATATTAAATATTAAATAACTGTAATACTTACTGTACGTCAGCGGTGTGATCGAGATCTAAAAGAAAATATAACTTATTATAAAATATATTCGATCAATTATTTCGATATAACATTATCAATAATTACTTGAATCTTTTTCCCGCCGAACTGATTCTTAGGTTAGATTCAAATTTACTTTTAATTCATATTGTATTTTGACTAATTATAATAATAAATATTTGTCTTTATTTTTTATTAGACATATAAATTGATGAAAATTAATATTTTAATGTATTTAATAAGTTTTATTAATTACTTACATTCGTATTTAACTGGTGGAATTGATAAATCTTCGTTCGTAAGGTCCATGGCCGGCTACAGCTGATCTCATCTACTTGAATAAACGATCAGCTGATTACCTCGTTGACTACTATGAGCTGTAGTACGCGTGCGTAAAATTTCTACTACGTAGATGGCGCTACTTACAAGGGAGAGAAAAAGATTGCCATTGTATCGACCGAGGTTGAATGATTTGTCGTCTTAGTTTTTTTTTAATTGCATACCCGGGAAAAAAGAATCATACATGAACAGAACAGAATTCTTATTTCTTTTCTTTTGCCTCTTTTCCATCTTCTTTTTGATTTTTTTTTTTTGGCTTTTTTTACATTAAAAGCCTTGACATTTTCGGAAATAGAAAAGATGAAACACGTGTTTTTTTGATAATATCTTTAAACATTATTTCTTTTTCTGTTTTATTATTTTTCTTATTTTTATATAACTTAACACTAATTATAATAATATATTCTATATTAAAATATAAAAGCTGTCATTTAATTGCTCATAGAAGGAATAGATATACGTAAAGTATTGGTAGATTTATTATTAAATTGCGATTTAATTTTCTTCGTAGATTAAGTTAGATTATTTGTAGGCAGTTAGTTTATTATGACATAATATTTATTTTTTCTTCACACATTCATACAGACATTAGTTTTATTAGATATATTATTAGAAAAATTATGTTTACACGTATCTATCATAGTTTTGCAATGATATATTTACTGTAATATATGCTATCGTATATTCATAACCTCGATACACAATTGATTAACATTTTAGATTCTTGCTCTTGCATGAGTTGAAAACAATTTATAATCTCTAGTGGGGAGACCTACATATTCCTCTCATATTTTTATCTTTTATTTAATACGACTTATTTTATACGTTATTGCTTATTTATACTTTCTAAATAACGGACTAAAGAAATAAGGATGAGAATGTTGCACAATTTTTAACTCCATATTGATATTATTATTATTATTATTAGTTCTACATTAGAACGTCTATAAGATTCGAAAAGGAATAAATTAATAAGATAGTAATTAACATATTAACTAAAATAAATGATATTATCATAATATTTTCACTAGTATTCATTTTTAAAATCGAAAACAATTTATGAGAATTTAATTGGAAAACAACTTTTAATAATAATTGATGCTTGGATACGGCAGAAAAATTTTATTGTCTGAATAATGAAGACATAATTTAATTTCATTCGAGCTTTTCTTATAATCATCTCATTAACATAATGCAAAAAAAAAATAACTACTAAGTGATAGACGTAATCACTTTTGTAAACAACGTTATTGTATAAAAAAATGAGAAGAATATATGATTTTATTAAATGGGATAAGAATCTACGTGTTGCGGTTATCAAATATTGAAACCAAATTATTGTATGTCCATAAATGGACAAATTGTAAAGTTCTGAGGTTGCTGAAAAAAGAAGAAAAGAAAAAAGAAATGCTTGAGTTAAAAACTCGTTTATCTTTTCAATATATTCCAAGGGCAACCACTATTTCTATTAACAATCTATCGAAGCGCGTGCATAATAGAAAACACACCTTTGGATGTCGAACCATCGATGGAACACACGTTCTAATGTATACCATTCGAGAGTAACTATCACATCAGGGCCTAGGTCACAACTTGTTTCTCTAATACTTCCAATGAGACAATGTTATGCTAACATAAGCTTTGGAATGTATATACATGCATACATGCATATGCACGAAAAAATAGAAAATATTTAACGAACCGGGAGAAAAAGTTTTTTTCATATTTTCCCGATAAGTGATCTTAGGATCACACACAATTATTTTTGTAAGTATCGAATTTGGAAATATTTGCGTACGTTTGAAAGTTGACGTATCCTTAGAGTAATTAAAAATAAACAAGGAAAAATTACAGAAGAAATTCGATCGGAAATTTTATTATAAAGAGAAAGAAAAAAGGAAAGCTGTGTCTCCGGTTTGTAAAAAAGTGTGTAATTCTTATGAACATGATACGGCATCAGTAAATTTGCCAAAAATCTGGTCCAAGGTTTCTTTAAGTGAATATTTTGATGACGTACTTTTACGTTAAATATGTATCTTGTTTGGACTGACCAATCGCTTGAACAGTCGATAAAAAAACTGCTTCATTTATGCTTTACAATACATAGAAATTGTTTCCTCGAATAAATATTTAATTAAATGGAATATTTACTTTTTTATCCGTTTATAAATTGTTTGCTATTCGTTAGATCACATTTACGTCATTTTAACTTCAATAACAATTTGTTTTCTTTCTCATTTTTGCACTTTTATTTGCTTTTTCTAATTTAAGATTTGCATTTATGAGATCGTATTTATATCGTTTCTATTTCAGTGAGAATCTTTTTGTTTTATTACTTCCTTGCTTTATTCTTCTTTATTGTTTTTTAATTAGATATATATATATATAATTTGTTTATCATCAGTGAGATTATGTTTAAGTAATTTTTATTAAAACAACAACAAAATCTTACTTTTCTATTTCTTTTTAATTTCATTTATTTCTTTTTATTTTTATTCATTTCTTTGTTGAATAAAATTTAAAATGATTTTAATGACGCGGTTATCTAAGAAGTATTATATAAATGTGTAATATATAAAAGTAATAACTGGATAAGTGAATAAATGACTTATTTTTTTAGAAATAATTAGTAGGTAAGTGAAAAAAAAGGTATGAAAAGAAGTTTGCTAAGGTCATGTTATTACATAATTGCTAAGGTCAAGATGTGAGTATAATTTTTTAGAGTGTAATTGATTCTGATGATGTATGTACAATTGCAATATTACGTATTAACAATACAAAAATAATTTTAATTATACTGTGATCTAAATGAGAGAGAGAGAAGAAAGGAAAAAGATAATAAAATTACTATAAAAATGATATGTTCTAGATGAAATCGGAATAAAAAAAAAATGTATGATATTTAAATGTTTGAAGACGTCATTTGACGTCATAAATTCAACATTAGATAAAATGTAAAACAATTTTGTGTAACATTACTCTGTTTAAAAACACAATTCCCTTCTATATTTTAATGTCAAGGATAAAAGGATCGTACAATTATAAATTTAATTTTTTTTTATATATCCAATCGATCTTTTTATGAATTAAACAAGCAGAAAGAAAAAGAAATATAGTCGAAAGCTGTGATAATAAAATAAAACTACATTTTATATATATTTAAATTTTAAATAAAAAATAATACAAATTGATTTATCGATCTATAAATTAAAAAATTAAATATATCGTTAAATATAGATTGCAAAATTATGGGACTAAATTAATAATTGTATTCTTTATATCGAAATTAAAACAAAACAAAAAAATATACAAAATTTACTATCGATTCGTAAATTTCGTAAGTTTAAAAAAAAAATAAATATTATATAAATTACACTAATAATATATATACCTAAATTATACGAAAAAAAAAAAAAATTCTTTTCTCTAGATTAATAAATTAACAGATGTACTTATATTCTGACAGGAATAAAAACGTTTCTTAATAAACGTTCTTCATAAGTTTTTACACGTGTCAGATCTTTTCGTTTCTACCTCTCACGTATTACTAACCTTAATGATATGATATTTTGCAATATTTTGTAGCGCTCCAAGTCCTTGATGGAAAACCGGTATATAAAGCGAGTAGCTATAATTGTCCAGGTTCGCTGAGAGATTTTTAATCGACTTTAAAATGTCGCTGAGATCGTTCAGTCTCGTCTTCCTAGTCGCGATCGCGTATTTATTCGTTTTTGTTACCTGTGAACAACACTTTAAACTTCGTAAGTAAACATACACACACACAACACACGCACGCACGCATATAAATACAATATTATTTTTATTTGTCTCTCATTCGGTAATTCGATTTATTTATTTATCGATCAATTTAATATTTTATAGATCATTTTTTGCGATTAAAATATCTCGTATTTCGTAATAATCATTCAACAACGTTTTCAATTCCTTTCTCTTTTTATTTGAACACTTATTCTTTCGAATTATTTAGATAGAAATTGTTGTTACAATTTGTTGTTGCGGTTGTTGTTTTTTTCCAATTAAACATTTTCTGTTCTGTTTGTCTCTTTCGAAGTTATAAAATATTCTTTTTAGTATTTTATCGTTGGAAAAATGTAATTTTACTTAAATGATAATAAAATATTGTTCCTGCAAGAATATTTGTGTATATCAACGTGAGATATAATAAAAATACAATTATTATAATTTATATATATAATTTTATTTATTTTTTAAGTACTAATCATCAGTGGCCATCATTTTATATCTTGTTAATACTTTTAAAATAATGATTATACATATTCTCGTAGCATAACCTTTTGTAATAATTTTGTACTCTTATCTTTTCTTATTTTTTTCTTCGTATCTGATTGAAATACAGTCGAGTCGTGTTATGAATCCGTCAACGAACATTTCGACAATTTATCTAATTATAAATATTAATTTAATTATTATTCCCTTTACGAAGAATAATTCTAACGATTAATAAATCGAATTTGTAGCTGCTGAAATAAAAACATGCAAAAGAGATGCAGATGATTTCTCATCCTGTTTGAGATTGGCTTGTCAAGAATCATGGCCAATATTTGTTAAAGGTAATTCAAATATTTTCTTCTCTCTATTTGTTTTTATAAATAAGAAATGTAAGGAGATGTATAATTTGAAAAATGTAATTTTAGGTATTCCCGAGCTTGATATGCCTCCTATGGATCCTTTCTACGACGAATACGGTGAATTTGAATTTGGAAGTAATGAATTACACGGGAAAATAATTACCAAGGATCTTTATTTTTATGGTTTCAAGAATTTTAAATTTTTGGCCGTAAGACCTGAATACACTGGTGATAGATTTAAATTAGAAATCGACTTAACCATGCCTAAAGGTCTTGCCGAAGCAAATTTTATTGTCAATGCTAATTTGATCAGTTTCAAACTCAATGGAAAAGGTAACTTTCAATGTTAGCAAGATAATATTTTTTAAATAGAAATAATTTACAAAAAATTAAAATCCGTGTGGATAATAATAATATAAAAATTCGACAATTATCTTTATTTTTATTTCCAACAAATCGATATCAAATATCGATCTAATCGAATTATTTTCAAATACGCGTTGGATTAATTTCATTTTTTAGATATATAAATTTATATAACAACAACAAAAAATAATATATATATATATATATGCGATTAGTTATAATTTTTATTTAGATTGAAAATCATAAAATTTCGTGAAAGAAGAACAAAATTTTCTTTAAATATAAACAATATAAACACCACGCGTTATTATAAATGACATTAAAAATAATTCTAATAATTATTATCTCCATCGTGTTAGGTCGTTTTAATGTTAGTGCAGAAGATATAAAAGTAACCTGGTTTATATCTGGTCCAGTCAAAAATGATAGATGGATGATTGAAGAATATCGTCCAAGACCTACAGTACGTAAGTTAAAATTATGGGCTGATGATTTCTTCGATGGCAATCCTGAACTATGTAAGTATGAATATTATGCTTTTTTTTTTCTTTTGTTTTTAAAAATTATTCATTATTATTATTAAATTTTATATTATCATTATTATTACTATTATTTTTAATTTTTAATTTTTTTTAACTTCCTCAGCTCTCTTTTTTATATATTAATATTAATATTATTATTATTATTATTATTTATTTATTTATTGATTTATTTGCAGCAAAAATTGTTTTGAATTTTATGAATGAATTTTGGCCAACTTTATACCGTGGAATGATTCCATTCGTAGAAGAAACATGGAGCAAAAAATACTCTCCTGTATTAAATAATTTCTTTTCCAAATTTTCCTTCAACGAAGTCTTTCCTACTTCATAAAAAAAGAAACTTTGTTTCTAGCAATACTTCTTACGTTTTTTTATAACGATAATCGTACAGATCGTAAAAATTAATGTATTCGCGAACGTAAGAACGTAAAAATTGGTGGTAGAAATAAACACATAATTTTTTAATAGTTTAATGCATACTCGTACGATTTTAATGAAATTTCTATTGTTTGTGTGTATCATTAGTTTTTTCTTTTGAATAAATAAAAATAATGATAGGATTTCTTTATATATATATATATTTTATATATATATAAATAATATATAATATTATTATATATATATTTTTTTTTATATGATATATTATAGACATTTTTATATACTGTGAAAGTAATCGAGTACTATCGTACACGTTATTATACTGAAGTGTCCTAATATTGATGATTACTTAACTATGTTAACAGTTATCCTCATAAAATATTCTTTTCATTAATCGTGTAAGTCTTGAAAACGTTTTATTATATTATTATTATAAGAAGAAGAAGAAAAAAAAAATGTATTATAAAATTATTCATCGATTATTATTATTATTTCTCTTCTCCTCCCTTTTCTCAAATCTTTCTAAAAAATTACTTTCACATTTCTTAATAATATTTTTCTTCTGTTATTTTTTCTTTTGATTATCATCGATTAAAAAAAATAATAATAAAATAAATGCGGAATAATACAATTCGACGAGTCTTAAAAACAAAAGAAATAATTTGAAAGAATGTGTGAAAACTTTTTAGAAAAATCATACGAAAAAAAAAAAAAGATAAATATATCGAATAACAAAAAATTCGTACAATATTTTCATTAGAAATTCGTAGAGAAACGTTCAATGATATATATATATATATAAAAAAATATTATAAAATAATATCGTTTCATATTTTTGGGAGGGGGGAGGGTTCTTTTTCTATACAAATATTACGAAAGAAAAAAAGAAAAAAAAAAAGAAAGAAATATTAGGAAATAAAAAGATTGTTTCAAGGTAATAAGAATGTCTCGACAGGTACGTGACGTAATAGCTGATTGACAATTCCTGCAAATAAAACTGATAGTTTTCTTTTCAGTTGTGGCTCCATAGCTTTCAAAACTTCCTGTCCATTTTCTCGCAAGAATAAATTGGTTGCCTCGGCTGTTAAAAAAAAAAAGAAAAAGGAAGCATTATTTATTTACTTGTTCATAAAAAAAGAAATTAATATAAAGAAACGATTCATAAAGTATTTAACAATTATTTACTTTTGTAAATTTATTTTTTATCAAAAAAGAATGAAAATAAAACAAAATGATCGAGGAATTATTTAGAAAATATTATTAATTATTAAAAAAAAAAAATTAAAATAAAAGAAAATGATGGAAAAATTATTTCGAAAATAATTAATTCCTTGATAATAAAAATTAGTTAATTGCGTTTATAATGATTATTATACTCACTTAGTATTCTACTATTCGTAAAAATCTTTTTCACTTTCATATTAACATTTTTGACGCTTAAATCAACGTCTAATTTGTCAACATGGAGGTAAGTTTTATTGTCACGAATTGTTGTTGATACGGAACCCTTAACAAGGGCTCGAACATCATCGAAACGTGCATAGAAAGTACCGTTTCCACTTGCCGGTAGAATGATCAATATGCCAGAACTATACAAAAATATATCGATATGTTAATTAAAGTTTTTATTAATATTATTGTATTTATAATTCAATTTTCTTTTGCTATTTTTTTAAACATTAAACGTCCATATACTTTGTAATTAATTGTTCAATCAAATTATTATTCAATGATTTGGTTTCATCTATTGAAATTAAAATATCCGTTTGACATTTAATAATTAAATAAAAAAAAAAAGTTATTACGATCTATAATGTAACGTGTGTGACAATAATTAAATATTTATGTAAAATTAAAACATCTCTCTCTCTCTCTATCTATCTCGGTAATGTAATTAAAAAAAAGAAAAAAGTAGTACTATGATCATATAAAATTATGCGACGTAATATCACACTATTAATTTTTACGAATGAATCTATAGATCAGTGCGACGATAGTAATCAATTCAATTATGTGACATAATTAAATATTTATTTATAAATAAAAAAATAAATTTTAATATTTTTCTTGTCCTTTTTTTTTTGTTTTTTTTTGGGAAAAAAGATTTCAGGTTTATTTTCTAAGGAAAAAGTTCACCTGGAATATTGAGCGTCGAGTACAAGGGCTGGCATTCTAATGATAGCTTCAAAGGGTGAACCTAGTTTAATGTCTTCGACCGTATAGTTACTTGCTCCCCTTACATAAAGTTCTCGCAACTGAACCTTGTAACCGTTTTTACCACCTGTCAGAGAGAGAGTCAGCTCGTCCATCTGTTAAAGGAAATGATGTTTCACGTACACATCATACGAGATATTCAAATAAAATCATCATTTTGTGTTTTTTTCTTTCTTTTTCTTTATATTTTTATTTTTTTTTCCTATTAAAAGTCAAATATAAAATGTTTAAAATATTAATCGAATTTTTTGATTTACGTACAGCGTATTGTTCATACATCGTTGGATATCAAAATACAATTTTTATTCATTTATTTTCGTGAAAAATTCAGAAATAAGATAATAAGATTTTTATTTATTTAGAAAATAAAAAAAAATCATGTGTTAATTTGTGGTAATACTTACACGAAAGGGTTCTATAGGAGGTAACTCAATTTCTGGTATGCCATCTTTCAAGTAAGGTTTCAGATGATGGAGAGAATCGATCAGGCAACTTTTTAAATTGGGATCATTACTAGAACATTGCTTCACGTATTCGGCTACAAACATAAATATTCTTTTTTTATTCATATTAAAATTGTGCAGTAGAAAAAAAAGAATGTTATAATAAATCGTTTTATTCGTTTGAAATATTTGTTTTTTCTTTTTTTTTTCTTTTTTTATATAATATCATGTAATTTTGATAATTCATTTATTAATATCTTATCTCTTATCATTTTTCATTTCATATATAACATTAATTGTAAATAATATGTAATTTTTTATTTGGTATTAAAATATTCAGAATATTAATGATATTCAAAATAAAATTAATAAGATGAATAAACAATGTTCATATAACTAGTGAAAATAAATAATATGTGAGCATGATTTATAAGCTAAATTCTAAAGTTCTCTCTCTATCTCTCTATTTCTATAACTCAGTTGATTTGAACTTTCACCGATTTTCCTTAAACGAAACGTACAGCGTACTTTTCAATCGTGTCCACACGGAAGTTAATGTTAACTCGTTGATCAAATTACGATAGTCGATCAAATTACTTACGGTTAGATTCCAACGATAATGTTGTCATACTATACACAATAAATAGCAATCCTATTATTTGATTTTTTATCGACATCTTGAAACCTTCTTTTATATGTTTTTTTTTTAGCAAGAAATTATATAATTGTTTGCGATATTAAAAATGATCGTTAAAAAGTTTGCTCGAATTTTTACACCCCCGAAATGAAAGTTGAAATTTTCTTTTCACAATGACGACGATCTAGATGATGATGATGATGATGATGATGTGATAATAATAATAATGATAATTATAATAATGACGATGATTATGTTGCTTGATTATTATTTCGTTGTTTCTTTCGACGAGTATCTCACAAATCGCGGATACCTACTAAATGGCACCGCTAAACTAAGACTGTATATGCAAGAGGGCATTGACAGATGCTAGATTGTTGCTGCACTCGGATACTTTCACTGCTGCAACACGCACCTGCGCCTCTTTCGTCGTATTTTACTTGAAAAAAAAAAAGAAGAAAAAATTAAAAAGAACAACGAATTACTTTTTGTCTCTAATTCTTTCTCTTACTCGCTTGAACTTTAAACTGAGTTTTAAAACGTAATCAAGAGAGAAATAATATACACTCGAAATGTCAACGAAATGAAAAATGTTAACACTAGATTTACGGACTGAGCCAATTTGACTCATTAACTAAAAAAATTTTTATATAGTATATAAAAAACATAAATATTATTTTTTTTAAATATATCTGTTGGAAAACAAATTTAATCGAAATTCTATTTCACAGTTGCAGGGTAAAATTTGAAATAACAATAAACAACCGTATCTCGCGATGATAATAATTAATATTTGATTAATAATGAATGATAAATTTCTAAGATAAAATAGAATTCGCAGTTGCGCGTATAATTTTTAGAAAAATAATTCAAATGTTTAACACATTCTAAATAATGAAATATCGAAAGGATGAAAGGTGTAGAAGATAAATTTGTGCGAAACTAAAATTCACTGTCGAACTGTGCGAATGTTACGATATAACTCTCGGAAATTTCATATGCCGAAGTGATCACCTACACTTTATACTTTTATTTGACATTGAGCAAAATAAAATTAGCATTTGCGCATGCGCGTTTTGCGAGAATTGAATGATTAATTTTTGAAATATGTTTTTTTTCTTAAATGCTAGATATACGAAAAATAAATACATCATTGTATTCAATGGCCTTGAATTTAAAAATAGGAGAGAAAAAAAGTAATAAAAGTGTTAAATCATCGACTAAAAGAGATGAAGAAAAAACATTGGTTATGAATAATTTAAATAGAAATTGTTAAGATTTCAATCTTTTAAAAATATTATTATTAATAATTAATTTATAAACGAAGTAACAACTTGAAAAAAAATATTTTTTATTTATAAATAAAATATTAAAAATAGTAGATTGGGATCAACAAATAATAATTACAAGAAAATTTGAATGTTTTAAGATGTCTTGATAGATCTCGATCGATAATATTACGTAATATTACGGAGAAGATGATTAAGGAAGAAGTATAAACATAAAATAAAGGATAATACAAAATATTTAAAAGTACTTCATTAGCATTAACGATAATAATTCTTAGAAATACGACAGTATAAAATACAATGATTCTTTGATAGATGATAACTTGTTTTTGTCGATATAATATTTATCTTTTTTTTTTTTCGTAAATATAAATGTAAAGTAAAAATTATTTAAACATTTGAACACACGTAAATATCTAAATATATTATTAAATAGAGAAATTATTTTGTTGGTCGAAATGAAAATCGAACTTGTCCCAGATTCGTTTAGACTGGTTTTTCAACATTCTCCATTTATGTCTTCTTGTTCTACGGTAAAACGAAATTCTTGGTGTGAGAGTTCTTAGGATTGTTAAATCCATGAAACAGTCACGAAAGTAATTACGTTTTTATTTCAAAAACTTTGACACAGATTCATTTATCTCTCTGTTTCTATCTCTCTCTCTCTCTCTCTCTTTCTTTTTCTATCTACGTTTCATTCTTTCTCTCTTACTCTAAAACATTAGTTTCAGCCTGACGAATGATTTCACTTGATGACAAGGATGTATAAATGGGTTGCATTCATACAGGGGGCAAAAATAATTTTCTTATATTTGGATATAGATAGAATTTTTACAAATAACGTATACGAATGAACAAACAGGTTGATAAAATTAATAAAATTAATGAGAGAATATAGATATGAAATTTATTTAATTATTTGTTTAACAAAAAAATGATAAAAATAAATTGAATGAATAGAATGTTACGTAACGCGTGTGAATTTAAATTGATAGAACTAGAAGCATTGTAAAAGAGAAAGGACGATAGGTTCAGGAAATGGAGAATGATGCATACTAAATTAAATAGTAAGAGAAAATGACACAACGGTGCAAAACGGTTTGCCTTCTTGTAGGAGTAAATTATCTTTACGAAAGATCTTGATGAATAAAATTTGATCAAATAACATATTTGAATATTTCTCAAAGCAGATTTATTTCTTATATCTTATAAGATATCTTTTTTCAAGGATTTTAAGAAATACAAAATGACGAAACGTTTAGTAAAGGGGATTTACATATTGTGACGTCAAATTGAAAGAAATATTAAAATAGAAGGAAAAGATTTATAAAGATAGATAATGAGTTAAGGATGGAGAAAAAATGAGTGGAAGGGAGAAAAAAAATAGGTGTGGTAAACGTTTTAAATAAAACAGGAAAAAAGAAAATTACGTTGATGTTTCACACGGAGCTTACTTGTTATATAATTAAAACTTATTTAACTCATTTGCAGCATGTGCGTCTACTTCAGCTTTCTTGCTCAAACATCAACGACGTTGATCAAATTCTCACAGGATAACTAAACTAATGCTTCTTATTCGGAATAATCTGCATTTGGTGGTGAATAGAAGACAATAGCAGTTCGTGGATATATCAACGTTTGAATGGAAATGGGGGTTTAACGCATGTGTGGAAACAAGTTGCTTCATGAAAAGTTATATCGTGATATTAATCGAGCGTTAAAATCCAACCGACCGATCTTCCCAGCGCAATAATTATATAACATCGACCGAAAATGTTACCGGGAATAAGTATGGGACGTTAAGCCGATTCTCAGATGTACTGTCGAGAGTGAAAGTGTAAGGAGTGTTCGCGTATGCTCGAATACGACGGGTATATCACAAAGTAATTCGTTTATTTTCTAAAGGTATTGAACGTTAAGTTTTGCACTAACTATATAATAGAATCGGAAGTTTTTAATCATGAACGAAAGATGTATGTATATGAGTGTATGTTACTGAGAGAAACGTAAGAGGAGTATTGCAAGATTTATCGATCATTGTCCTCAAACGTATCTAGTTTGCTTATTTATTCATTGAATTGTTCTTTAGGTGTGTGTTATTATCGTTAGTTATTTAAACAAATAATTATCGTCAATTTTTCTTCATTTTGAAATCGTATTAGATCTTGATATTTTATTTATTCAATTTTAAACTTTCATTATTTTCTATAATTTTGAAGTTATACTTCTTTTGGCGCGTTTGGGAACATGTAATGGGGAGTGATTTTGTTCCGAGCGTCTGGAAAAACGACACCATGAAGTTTGTCGGTATTTACGACGCGCGACAAAGCGATTTCAAATTTACGGCGTGAAGTTGTCTTCTCTTCTTCTTCCCCTTTTTTTCTTAAGTGGGTCACCCATCCAAGTACTAATTGTACTCAGCGCTGCTTTACTTAAATGATCGAACTGGGAACTAATACTATCACCGTACCATGACTGTCAACGCGTGAAGGAATTCGATATATCTCTTTTATATTTAGTGTGGACTGATATTTATATTTTGATATTTTCTTTTCCTTTTTTTTTTATTCTTTCTTATATATATAATAATTATTATTTGTTTTTTAAGTTATTTTTTGAAGTTATTTTTGAGGTTATTGAGGTTATGTTCGTTTTGGTACGGCAAAGAAGTATAACTTGTTACGTGCGTACATAAGTACACACACCAGTTTTTTTTTTTAATCTCGAAAGAGTACATTTCTTTTTGTATTAAAATCTAATATGATATTATTAATATTTGTTTCGATATATTTACGAAATTTAGAAAATGATATTATTACTTCGCTGAACCAATCAAGAAGAATTATTCAAAATTTTCCATCAATTATAAGTTTTTTGTTACATCTGTTTGAAGATTGGATTTCATCTGATTTGAGTTTAAGTGTCTCCTGAAGGCGCTTCGATCGCGTTTTTTGTAAAAAAACCCGGTTTTAGTCTCATTTCGTGTTTATTTCCTCTTTCGTCGAGGTGATTCATAACTATCTTCTTATATTCTTATTAATTTCGAAATTAATCGAACTCGCGCGATGATCGTCATTATGAAAAAGTGTATAATAGTGTTCGTAGTAGTTTTTATTTCCTGCGGATTTGCTTCTTCCAATTTTGGTGAGTAAAACATAAGAAATGAATTATTTATAATGAATCATTTGCTTTTAATTCAATGAATTTGCGTTATATCGATTTATAAAAAAGTTCAACAAAAATGTTACGCTTAAATGTATTAAATATTATATTAAATATAAATGATTTTATTTGTAACATTCTCTAAATTGTTAAATATAATTAAATGTTAATGAAAAAAAAGAAGGAAGTAATAATATAATATAAATAATTTTTTAAAAGGTGTTAATTGCGTAACAACAATTCATTAATTATTCCGATAATATGATGAATAAGTTCGAAAGTAACTATACGCGTACGCATAACCATAAGCTTACTAAGTAAGTAAAATTGCGAAATTATTTACAATAACGACACGAATAGCAGATTTCTTTTACAAGAATTCGTACGCGTGTACAATAAATTACATTTTGTAACATTTTGATCATTTAATAATTGAAAAATAATCATTCTTATATTTTCGAAAATTCGTTGCTTTTGTATGTAAAAAAAGGTAACTTAATAAATCGATTAGGTATTATTTGCTTATTCTATGAATATTCCATATACATAATCATTATTCTTTTAGATGATTATTTCAAAAACTGTCATCCAAACGTAGCCGGTTTTGACGTTTGCATACGAGAAGCATTAAATGCTATTCGACCATATTTCAAAACTGGATTACCACAATACAATGTCGAACCATTCGATCCATTTTTTGCAAGGGAGATTACCGTCAAACGAGGGGTTACGAGTTTTGGATTTACTTTGACACTTAGAAATGTTACCGAGAGTGGATGGTCCAATAGCAAAGTGACCAAGTTTGTCAGCGATTTACACAATTCAAAAGTATTTCATTTATAATTTGTATTCAATTATAAAACACTATACGCAGTTCGTAAAGTTAATAAATTATTTTTATATTAGATTATTAATCTGATATTAAAATTATTATCGTTGTTTAAAATTGTATTTCATTTTTTTTAGATCGTTTATACGCAAAGCTTTCCGGAAAAATTATTATTCGGTGATTACGAATTTTTTGCTGGATTATTCGGAAAGTCGATAATTAACAAAGGAAAATTTACTTTAACTTTGTGTAAGAAAAATAATTAATATAACAGTCATCGAATTTTGTTCGCTCGTTATAATTCTAAAAATAAGGAAGAATTATTTGATCATATTCTTCCTTTCTCTTTCACAGACGATCTAATCCAAACGACGACTATTACAAAACCTCTGGGTCAGAAGATAAACGTAAACATCAACGTACAGACTATAAGAGATTTGAAACTTCACATCACGAATCTTTTTCATGGACGAGAAATACTCGAAGGTGTACTCGATAAAATAATTAATGGAGCTTGGCAACCAGGATTCGTATTAACTAGAGGAATTATTAATGAATTAGTATCGATTGCATTTACTGAAATATTTGATAAGGCATTCAGAAATTTCCCATTTGAAAAAATCATTAAACCTAAACCTATTCGTAATTGAATCGAAAAAAAATTATTTTCATTGAGAATAATAAAAGGATATTACTTAAATAAATAAAAATAAAAAAAAAAATAAAAAACACCCAATTGATATTTTTCTACATTTAAAAAATATTACAATTAATTTACTTATAATTATTGTTTATTATTATATAGAAAAGTTTTAATCCTTACCGTCATTATAATACTAAATGTTATTGCCGGTTTTTTTCTTTTTCTTACTTATTTATTTTTTACCACGTACTTTTTACTTGATTTTTTTGTCTATCTTGAATATATTATAAATAATTGCAAATCATCGTATTTTATAAATCTTCTCCACTAATAATAAATAATTAATATACCAAATGACAAATTCGTTTATCTAATTATCTAATTATTTTGACAAGTAAATGCAATATTTTCGTTTTCTTTTTATATGTAACAAAAAAATTTTTTTTATCTATAAAATTTAAAAAATTATAAAATGAGTCATATTTTTATTTATTCGGAGTTTATTTTTAATTATAGTTAAAAAAGATTTTTTTAAATATTTATACAAATTCGAGATATCACGTTTATAAATATTTTGATACTGTTGTGAAAAATCTTCATCTGTCGTTAAAAATGATATCTAGAAGCTATAGTGGTTTACCTTGAAAAGTTATTCGGTTATTGACCTGACATTCTTACAAGGTAAGAAACCAGATCTTTTCTGAAGTTGTCGTCTCCTCGCATGTTCGATAAGTCGAAACGAAAATTAAGCATTAAAAAAATTTTACTCGAGTATCTTTCAACCAAAAATTAACCAATAACATTTACTTATATAATAAAACAATTTCTATCGTTAACACAATTTTTATGTGTATGTGTGTGTGTGTCTGTGTGTTATTAATTAATTAAAAATTTTACTGCAAAAATTAGAAAGAAATAAATTGGATAAATAAATTTGGATCACGTATAGTTGCGAGAAATTTGAACCGATTAACGGTGCTTAACATACTTTTAAAATCATGACAGTTAGATACGTTTCATAATTTTTTTTTTCCTTTTTCTTTTTTTTTTCTCTTTTTTTTTTTCGATGACGTCTTTCATTCTGATGTCTTTTGCACGTGCTAGCTTTCTTTCATAGCATTGTCTAGTTGATATTTTTTGTATGACTTGTTGTATCAGAAAAGAACCCACCATTCCTCTACCACCATCAAAAACGTGTCTAGAAAATCATTAACAATTTACGTCACAACTACGTTTTTCGAATCTATTATATTATTTTTGTTTAAGCCAGTGTACGAAATTTTGGTCCCATTACAAACTGAAAACCTTACTTTACTTGATGATATTATTTCTTTTTTTTTTTTTACCTCTCTCGTCCTACATTTAATATTTCTCGATGAGAAAAAGAAAGTTTAGTAAAACATCTGATAATTCGACAATATATGTGTATGTATGCATATGTATATGGTTTTAATTAACGTTAACTAGGTTATTTTTTTTATGAGATTATCGTCTCGATCAGTATACTTATTTCAATGATGAGAAAAAAAAAAAAACGATCATATATATAAATCTCTTACCACATGATAATCGTGTGAATTATTTCATATTAATGTCGATCATTTATTCAAATAAATATTAATTTTTAAGTATTAAAAATTACGTTAGATCGAGTATCAAAATGAAAACAAAAAATAAAAATAGAAATAAATGATTCAATAAAATAACATAAAAAGAAAAGTAATAATAATTGCAAATAGTTGATCTTGAAATGAATGCAGGTGTATACAAATCTTTCTAATAACACACTTTCACTAACACAAGTCGTAACATAAATTACCGTGTTAATTAAAATAGGTTGTTGTAGTATATATATATATATTATCGGTCGTTAAGCTTGAAATTATTTTACGATGGTTTAAAAAAGATATAAATCAAAATAAAAGATGACTCTCTAATGAGAAATGTTTTTCTAAAGTACGAGT